>NW_006921673.1:3167905-3175040 GCF_000298275.1 Orycteropus afer afer | reverse complement strand
GCAATGATGAGCTCAAGTATAGCAGGGATTGTGGGGCTGGCACGGGATAGGGCAGTGTTTCATTCTGCTGTGCATGGGGTTGCTATGAGTCGGAAACGACTCGACGGCACTTAACAACAACAACAACAACAACTACTATGAGCAGACATTTGTTCCCCAATTGTATTTGCAGTGTCTTCCAACTTGAGGAATTATATCACACAATATTTCACTGCTATTCATAAAATTTTCCAGTAATATATCAGAAAGTGTTTCATTGCTATTCATAAGGTTTTCAGCAGCCAGTTTTTTCAGAAGTGGATAGCCACATCCTTCTTCCTAGTCTGTCTTCATCTGGAAGCTTTGTTGAAACTTGTCCATCATGTGTGTCCCTGCTGATATTTGAAATACTGATGACATAGCCTCTAACCTCACAGCAACATGAAAGGCACCACAGTATGAGAAACTGTCAAAAGTATTAATCTAGGAAAATTGGAAGTTATCAAAAATGAAATGAAACCAATAAAGATCAATGCCCTAAGCTTTAGTGAGCCAAAATGGACTGGTATTGGCCACTTTGAATCAGACAATCATGATCTACCTTTCCAAGAAAGACACATTGAAGAGAAATGGCATTGTATTAATTGTCAAAAAGAACGTTTCAAGATCTATCCTGAAGTACAATGCTGTCAATGATAGGATAATATCCATATGTGTACAAGGATGACCAGTTAATACTATTATTGTTCAAATTTATGCAGCAACCACCAAAGCAAAAGATGAAGAAATTGAAGATTTTTATCAACTTCTGCAGTCTGAAATTGACTAAACATACAATCAAGCTGTATTAATGATTATTGGTGATTTGAATGCAAAAGTTGAAAACAAAGAATCACCAATAGTTGGAAAATATGGCCTTGCTGATAGAAATGTCATCAGAGATTGCATGGTACAATTTTGCAAGACCAATGACTTATTCATTACAAATACCATTTTTAACAACATAAACAGTAGCTATATGCATAGACCTCACCAGAAGAAATATACAAGAACCAGATCAACTATATCTGTGGAAAGAGGTGATGGAGAAGATCAATAACAAGGCCAAACAAATCAAAGCAAGGCCAAAAGCTGACTTTGGAACAGACCATTAATTTCTCATGGGCAAGTTCAAATTGAAGCTGAAGAAAATTAAAACAAGCCCATGAGAGCCAAAATATGACCATCATTATTTGCCACCTGAATTTAAAGACCAGCTGAAGAATAGATTGATGCACTGAACACCAATGATCGAGAATCAGACAAATTGTGGGATGACATCAAGAAGATCATACATGAAGAAAGCAAATTGTCATTAAAACACAAGAAAGGAAGAAAATACCAAAGTGGAAGTCAGAAGAGACTCTGAAACTTGCTCTTAAATGTAGACTAGGTAAAATGAATGGAAGAAATGATGAATGAAAACAGCCGAACACAAAATTTCAAAGGGCAGCACGAGAAGCAAAGTAAAGTTTTATAATGAAATGTGCAAAGACCCAGAATTACAAAACCAAAAGAGAAGAACACACTTGACATTTTTCAAGTTGAAAGAACTGAAGAAAAAATTCATAACATGAGTTGTAATATTGAAGGATTCTATGGGAATGATTCAGATTCTATGGGAATGATTCAGAAAGGATCAAAAAAGATGGAAGGAGTACATAGAGTTTGTGTATCAAAAAGAACTGGTTGATGTCCAACTATTTCAAGAGCCAATGGTACTGAAGGAAGCAGTCCAAAGTGCAAGGACAGAATTGGTAGAAAATAAAGCTCCAGGAATTGACCATATACCAATTGAGATGTTTCAAAAAATGGATTAATTGATGGAGACACTTATTCATTTATCCCAAGAAATTTGGAAGAAAGCTATCTAGTCAACTAACTGAAAGAGACTTATATATGTGCCCATTCCAA
Organism: Orycteropus afer afer; assembly: GCF_000298275.1. NCBI lineage: Eukaryota > Metazoa > Chordata > Mammalia > Tubulidentata > Orycteropodidae > Orycteropus > Orycteropus afer. Next base: position 3,173,108 of record NW_006921673.1, on the reverse strand, counting down.
AGAAAGATGATCCAACAGACTGTGGAAATTTTCAAATGTTGTCATTAATATCACATACAAGTTAAATCTTGCTGAAGATAATTAAGAAATGGTTGGAACAGAATATTGACAAAGAACTTCCAGAAATTCAAGCTGGATTCAGAAGAGCATATGAACAAGGGATATTACTGCTGATGTCAGATGGATTTTGGCAGAAAACAAAGAATACCAGAAAGATGTCTACTTGTGTTTTATTAACTATGTGAAGGACTTTGACTGTGTGGGTCATAAATTATGGATGACATTGAGAATAATGAGAATTCCAGAATGCTTAATTGTCCTCATGAGGAATCTGTACATAAACCAAGAAGCTGCAGCTTGAACAGAACAAGAGGATACTGAGTGGTTTAAAATCAGGAAGGGAGTGTGTCAAGGTTGTATTGTTTCACCGTACTTATTCAATCTCTATGCTTAGCAAATAATCTGAGAATCTGCAGTATATGAAGAAGAATGCAACTTCAGGATTGGAGGAAGACTTATTAACAACCTGTGATATGCAGACAACACAACCTTGCTTTGCTGAAAGTGAAGATGACTGGAAGCATGTAATGATGAAAATTAAAGATGACACTCTGCAGTATGGATTACACCCCAAAATAAAGAAAAATCCTCACAACTGGACCAATAAGCAGCATCAGGATAAAAGGAGAAAAGATTAAAGTTGTCAAGATTTTGTGTTACTTGGATCTGCAGACATTTATCCATGATAAATGTTTAAAATAAGGAGGGGTGTACATCAAGGTTGTATCCTTTCACCTACTTACTTATGCAATCAGTATGCTGAATAAATGATCTGAGAAGATGGACTATAGTAAGAAGAATGAGACTTCAGGATTGAAGGAAGACTCATTAACAACCTGTGATATGCAGATGATACAACCTTGCTTGCTGAAAGTGGAGATGTCTTGAAGCACTGAGTGGTGAAGATCAAAGAACACAGTCTTCAGTATTATACCTCAACATAAAGAAAACAAAAATCCTCATAATTGGTCCAATAAGCAGTATCGTGATAAATGGAGAAAAGATTGAAGTTGTCAGGGATTTCATTTCACTTGGATCCACAATCAACATCCATGGAAACAGGAGTCAGAAAATCAAATTTTGTATTGCACTGGGAAAATCTTGCACAAAAGACCTCTTTAAAGTGTTGAAGAGCAAAGATGTCACCTTGAAGACTAAGATGTATGTTCTGGTTACATAGTGCTGCTCTGATGAGAAATATAGCACAAATGGGATGGTCTTAACAAATAGGAGTTTATTCTTACAATTTGTAGGCTTTCAGTTCAAGTTCAAGGTGCCAGACTCTAGGGGCTGGGCGAAAGCCCCTCAACCTTGGGTTCCAGCTGTGTCTCCTGCTCCCAGCCCACTGGAGCTAGAGGCATTTCTTTACTCAGACAGCTGCTAGCTGCTGAGGCTGAGAAACCCCAAGGTTGACAAGTAAAAAGGCACAGTCCCGATGTTACCAAACCACACGGAAGGCCATTAACTTAAGTCCATTTTAAGTCCTAAGGTCAGCAGAGCATAGCAGGCTGCTGAGCAATGACACAGCTACATGCAGGGTCCAAGTGTGCTATAAGCTAGAGGCCATTCCCACGGCTTCTCCTTATATACAAGAAGCAGACCACATCCCAAAGGCAGCTACTCAGCTCCATTTGGTAGATCCCACCATGGAGTTGATTGCCAGTCTCATCATGGGGAATACTATTACCAGCTGCCCAGCCACTCAACCAGGCTCAGTCAAACTGACACACAAACATAACCATCACAATGCACCTACCTCAAGCCACAGTATTTTCAAAAGCCTCATCAGCATGTGAAAACTGGATAACAAATAAAGAAGACTGAAGAAGCATTGATGCCTTTGAATTGTGATATGGGAGAATACTGAAAATACCATGGATTGCCAGAAAAAAAGGAACAAATCTGTCCTGGAAGAAGTGCGTCTGGAATGCTCTTTGGAAGCGAGAATGGTCAGATTTTGTCTCACCTAATTTGATCATGTTTTCAGAAGGGATCATTCATTGGAGAAGAACATCATGCTTGCTAAAATAGAGTGTCAATGAAGAAGAGGAAGACCCTCAAAGAGATGGGCTGACACAGTGATGACAACAATGGGCTCCATCATAACAAGAATTGTGAGGATGGCACAGTACCCAGCAGTGTTTCTTTCTGTTGTACATAGGGTCGCTGTGCATTGGAGCCATCTTGATGGCACCTAACGACAACACAAGGAAGACCATTTAATACCACTATTATTTAAATTTGTGCATTAACCACTAAAGCCAAAGATGAAGAATTGAAGATTTTTTACCAACTTCTGCAGTCTGAAATTAACCAAACATGAAATCAGTGTCTCTTGATAATTACTTGTGATTGCAATGCAAAAATTGGAAACAAAAAATTATCACCAGTAGCTGGAAAACACACCCTTGGAAAAAGAAATGATGCCAGAGATTGCATGGTAGAATTTTTCAGACCAATGACTTATTAATTGACAATACCTTTTCATGTTGTTTGCAACATAAGCAGTGGCTATACACATCTGTGGGAGCTCTGGTAGCATAGTGCCTAAAGCACTTGACTGCTACCCAGAAGGCTGGCGGTTCAAACCCACCAGCCACTCCTCAGAAGGAAGGTTAGGCAATCTACTTCTGTAGTGATATTGCCTTGGAAACCCAAGGAGGGGTTGCTATGAGTCGGGTCCAACTTGACGGCACACAACAACAACAACAACATACGCATCTGTCCTGGAGGAAGTGCAGCCGGAATGCTCCTTGGAAGTGAGAATGACTAGACTTCGCTTCACCTACTTTGGTCATGTTATCAGAAGGGACCACTTCCTGGAGAAGAATGTCTTGCTTAGTAAGGTGGCAGGTCGACAAAGGAAAGGAAGGCCCTCAGTGAGATGGATTGACACAGTAGCTGCCACAATGTGCTCAAATATAGTAGGGATCATGGAGCTGGAGCAGGACTGGGCGGTGTTTCATTCTGCTGTGCATAGGATCACTATGAGTTGGAGATGAGTCGATGGTACCTAACAACCACAACCACAACAACAACATGCACATAGACTTCAACAGATGAAATACAAAGGTATCAGATTGAGTATAACTGTGGAAAGAGGGGATAGAGAACTTCAATATCATCAGTCAAAACAAGGCCAGGAGATAACTATGGGACAGACCATCCATTGCTCATATGCAAGTTCAAGTTGAAGCTGAAGAAAACAAAATCAAATCCATGAGAGCCAAAATATGACCTTGATTATATCACACCTGAATTTAGAGACCTTCTGAATAACAGACTTGATGCATTGAACATCAATGACCAAAGACCAGATGAGTTGCAGCATGATATGAAGAACATCATACATGAAGAAAGCAAAGGGTCATTAAAAAGACAGGGAAAGAAGAAAAGACCAAAATGGATGTCAGAAGAGGTTCTGACACTTGCTTTTGAACAGAGTAGCTAAAGTGAATGGAAGAAATGATGAAATAAAAGATCTGAACAGATTTCAAAAGGTGTCTTGAGAAGAAAAAGTATTGTAATGAAATGTGCAAAAACCTGGAATTAGAAAACTCAAAAGTGAAGAACACACTTAGCATCTTTCGAGCTGAAGGAACAGAAGAAAATATTCTAGCTTTGAGTTGCAATAGGGAACGATTCTATGGGCAAAATATTTTATTATGCAGGAAACATCAAAAGAAGATGAAAAGAATACATAGAGTCATTGTACAAATAGAACTTGTCAATGTTAAACTATGTCATGAAGTAGTATATGATCAAAAAGCAATGGTAGTGAAAGAAGACCAAGCTACATTCATGGAACTGGTGCAAAACAAGGATCCACATATTGATGAAATTCCTGTTGAGATGTTTCAACAAATGGATGCAGCACTGGAGGAGCCTACTTATCAAGTAGGTCAAGAAATTTGGAAGACAATTATCTGGCCAACTGACTGGCAGCAACCCACATTTGTGCCAATTTCAAAGAAAGGTGACTCAACAGAATGTGGAAATTATTGAACAATATCGTTCGATTTACAGCACAAATGCATTTATAGCACAAATGCAACAAACACAACACACTGTTGTCGAGTCATAGCCGACTCATACCGACCCCTTCTTGGGTTTCCAAGGTGATATCTCTATGGAAGTAGATTGTCCAACCTTCCTTCTGAGGATTAATATCACAGGCAAGTAAAATCCTGCTGAAGATAATCCCAAGATGATTGTAGTAATGTATTGACAGAGAACATTCAGATATTGAATCTGGATTCAGAAGAGTATGTGTAATAATATCATTGCTGATGTCAGATGGATCTTGGCTGAAACAAATAATACCAGACAGGTGTTTACCTATGGTTTATTGACTATTTGAAGACATTTCACTGTGTGAATCATAACAAATTATGGATAACATCATGTAGAATGAGAATCCCAGAACACCAGATTGTGCTTATGTGGAACCTGCATATGGACCAAGAGCCAGTCATTTGAACAGAGCAAGGAAATACTACATAGTTTAAAATTAGGAAAGGAGTGTGTCAGGGTTGTATTCTTTTGCTATACTTATTAAATCTGTATAACTAGTAAGTAATCTGAGAAGTTGGACTATATGAAGAACACTGGAGGAAGACTTATTAACAACATGCAATATACAGAGGGCACAACCTTGCTTGCTTAACGTGAAAAGGATTTGAAGCACTTACTGATGAAGATTAGAGACAAAGTCCTTCAGTATGGATTATACCCAACAAAAAGAAAACAAATATCCTCAGAACTGGACCAATAAGCAACATTATGATAAACAGAGAAAAGATGAAATTTGTCAAGGATTCCATTTTACTTGGACCTACAATTAATGCCATGGAAGCTAGGTGCACTACCGCCTCAACTGACCTTCTGCCTTCACAGAAGACATGAAATATAAATGAGAGTGAACTTTTTGTGGTAAAACGCTAAATTTTAGAGGTCACTGGTCATCAAAGCAGAGCTAACAATCTTACTGAATGATTTTTAATGTTGACAATAAGATATATCCCAAATGTTTTGTTAAAAAATATATGGTAGGGGGTTCCTGCAAGATGGCGGACTAGGCAGAAGGATTGCACAGACCCTCTTCAACAAAGAAAAGGGAAACCAATTAACACAGACACAGAAG
>NW_006921673.1:3149611-3160965 GCF_000298275.1 Orycteropus afer afer | reverse complement strand
TAAATTTTGGTCAATGACATGAGACAAAGTATATGTGAACTGCTGTATGAAAAGTGAATTTACTCTGTAAATCTTCACCCAAATCCTAATTTTTAAAAAAAGAAAAAAAAATATGGTAATTTCTTGTAAAATATAAATAAAGATGGAATTACCTATTTGATGAAAATAAGGATCAAATAATATGTGACCATAATCATGAAAGGCAAAAGTAAACAAACAAAATAACAATAGTAATTTTAAAAAGCAAAATCTGTAGAAGATGGTAGAAATAAGTCAAATATTTTAGAGATAACAATATAAATGGATTTAAATCTTCTATTGAAAGATAAATTTCAGGCTGAGTAATTACTCTTGAGAAATAAAAGTTCATTTCTGGTAATATAAGCACTGGATCATTTTGTCTGAAATGCTACTTCTCAGTATTCCAAAATTATTTTTTAATCAATATTTAAGGTTATTGATGCAGCATTTGAGTGTTTAAAAAGTACTCAACATTAGCTATTCCTTATTTATTATTTCCCTCTATTTTCTCAAGACAAAAAAGTATATGTACACATGTATGTATACATACCTTAGAGAACCTCTGAATATATTATTTTCCTACAATTATGTTTTATATTATTTCTTTGAATGTGGCTAACAAACCTACATATTACTCTCAGAAATATTAAGAAGTGTATAGGGAACAAATGTCCCATCTTTGTTAAGAGCAAAATTACTCTCCTCAACCACCTCTTATCCTGGCAAAGAACAAAAAACAAGACTAAACAAACTACATGCATACAGGAAAAAGATTTTAATTCCGAAGACAAAACAAAACAATAAACAGAGAAAAAATACACACAAAATATTTTTTCTTTTTTGGTCAATGATTTTCCAATATCTGGTCATAGATGATGTTGTTGTTAGTTGTTATCAACTTGGCCTTAGACTCGTAGTGACCCCATGCACAACAGAACTGAATGTTGTTAGTTCCTGTGCCACTCTCAGGATTCGTTTTGGATCAGATTGTTGAGATTCTTAGGGTTTTATTGACTGATGTTTGGAAGTCATTTGGGAGGACTTTCTTCCTAGTCTACAAGTCCATTGAAACCTATTTAACATCAGAGCAAGACTTACAGGCCTCTATTGACAGAGGGTGGTGGGTTCTGTGAGGTGCATATGGTAACCAAATGTCTCAGCTTGCTTAAAACAATTCAGATCTATACATATTCTCCCAGAGCAAATATTAGTAGAATACCCTTTCACTCTCAAAATGATTCTGGTTTGGTTGATAATTTCATACTATTAATGTAATAGCCTTACTATGATCTATTACTAAGCATATAATAAATGGTAATATAATAAAAATTAAAGATGGAGAGTTTTACTCTTTTTACTTGTGTGCTATATAATACTGAGAGGCTCAAAAAGGGAAATGTTAGGTATACAGAATGAGTCATTAATTGCCTTATAATCTAAAGCATTACTGTCATTAAATTTATTTTAGTTCAGTCATCTGTAAAGATAGGATAATACCTAATTTTAGTAACTTCATAATATTCTTCTAAGATTTGGTAATAAAGCCATGAGATAATTTTGAGCATCAAGTAGTATTTTAAGCATTATAAATACATTGTATTTGTCAAATAATCATTTGTTTTATGAAGCTTGACTCTAAGAATGTTACAGTGAAGTGCTTTTGGGTCACTTCCGACTCATAGTGACCCCATATGATAGAGTAAAACTGCCCTAGAGGGTTTCTAGGCTATAATTTATATGCTGCAGATCACTAGGTCTTTCTCTCTCAGGGTTGCTGGGTGGGTTTGAACTGCCAATCTTTTTAGTTAGTAGCAGAGTGCTTGACTGTTGTACCACATAAGGTACCATTATTGTTTTTGTTTTATAATGTAAACATCATTTAGAGTATTTGGACTATTTAGCATTTTCTTTATCTTTTTGACAACTGTATATAGATTTGGGAGCTCTGGTGGCATATAGATTCAAGATAATAATGTCTTGTGTTGTTGTTGTTATGTGCCGTCAAGTTGGACCTGACTCATAGCGACCCCTCCTTGGGTTTCCGAGGCAGTATCACTACGGAAGTAGATTGCCCCATCTTCCTTCCGAGGAATGTCTTGTAGCAATGACATAATCTATCATTTGACTAAGGATGCTGTTGTTGTTATGTGCCATCGAGTCAGCCCCGACTCATAGCGACCCTTCCTTGGGTTTCTGAGGCAGTATCACTACAGAAGTAGGGTTGCCCAACCTTCCTTCTACCACTATCTTTAAAACTAATTATTGAACTTAGCTAACTTTTTTAGAAGGATAAATCATTCTATATTATTTTATTCCTATGATTTCCTCAGATATTATCTGAAGATTATATCTGAAGAAAAGTTAGTATGACCACTTCACCCCCTTGAAGCCTATTTCTCTCAATGTGGGAATCACCCTAAAAGACTGCTCAAAGTTTAGTTGCAAACAAAAGTTGTCCAAAGTAATGTCTCTAATTTTACAGGCAATGAATGTTCTATGCCACTCAGTGAGTTCTTCTTAAGGTGAAATATGCATTATTTTCACCATCATTCCTTCTTCATTAGTGACTTGTAAATTAGAAATATGCAATAAAAGTGTCAGTGAGATTCAGATTTTAGTTTTTATCTACCTACCATGTCTGGTAGGGGAAGGCTGAGAAGAAGCAACAGATGCCTTTTTGAAGAGCCAGAACTGGTAGGGGAAGGCTGGGAAGTCGCAGTGGATGGCTTTTTGGAGGGCCAGAACTAGTAGCAGAAGGCTGGGCAGCAGCAGCAGATGCCTTTTGGAGGGCTGGAACAGGTAGAGAAGGCCGGGAAGTGGAGCAGTTTGAAACAGCTAAGAGAGACGAAGTTGTCTGTCAGTTTGTCGTCCTGTGGTGGCTTGTGTGTTGCTGTGAGGCTGGAGGCTAAGCCATCGGTGTCTCAAGTGCCAATAGGATTACCCATGGTGGACAGCTTTCAGCAGAGCTTTCAGACTCAGACAGACTGAGAAGAGGAAGAGGCCATTCACTTCTCAAAGAATTGGTCAGTGAAAACCTTATGAATAGTGGTGAAACACTGTCTGATATATTACTGAAAAATAACCCTGAAATGTTACCTGATACAATGCCAGAAAATGAGCCCTCAGGTTGAAGGCTCTCAAAATATGACTAGGAAAGAGCTGCCTCCTCAGAATAGAGCTGATGTTAATGATGTGGATGGAGTAAAGCTTTCAAGACCTCCTTTTGTTGATGTGGCATGGCTCAAGAAGAAACAGTTGCAAACATCAATTAATAATCAGAACATGGAATGTACAAAGTATGAATCTAGGAAAATTGGAATTTGTCAAAAATGAAATAGAATGCATAAAGATCGATATCCTAGGCATTAGTGAGCTGAAATGGACTGGTTTGGGCCATTTTTGAATCAGATAACCATATGATCTACTATGCTGGGAATGACAAATTGAAGAGGAATGGCATGGCATTCATCACCATGAAGAATGATTGAAGATCTATCCTGAAGTACAATGCTGTCAGTGACAGGATAATATCCACATGCCTATGAAGAAGACCAGTTAATGTTACTATTATTCAAATCTATGCACCAACCACCAAACCCAAAGATGAGGAAACTGAAGATTTTTACCAACTTATGCAGTCTGAAATCAACTGAACATTCACTAACAATGTGTTGATTATCACCTGTGATTGGAACGCAAAAGTTGAAAACAAAGAAGCATCACTGGTAGTTAGGAAATATGATCTTGGTGATAGAAATGATGCAAATCACATGACAGAATTTTGCAAGACCAATGACTTATTCATTGCAAATACCTCTTTTCAAAAACACAAACTAGGGCTATAGATGTGGACTTCACCAGATGGAGTGAGTACACAGGAATGATATTGACTACATCTATGGCAAGAGGTGGGAGCTCTGTTACCACAGTGGCTAAGGCACTTGACTGCTAACCTGAAGGCTGGCGGTTCAAACCCACCAGCCACTTCTCGTAAGGAAGATGGGGCAGTCTACTTCCGTAGTGATACTGCCTTGGAAACCCAAGGGCGGTCTCTATGAGTTGGGTCCGACTTGACAGCACGTAACAACAACAACAACATGGCAAGAGGTGATGGAGAAGCTCAGTATCTTCAGCCAACAGAAGCCCAGGAGCTGATTGTGGAATAGACCATTGACTGCTCGTATGTAAATTCAAGTTGAAGCTGAAGACAATTAAAAGAAGTCCACAAGAGCCAAAATATGACCTTGATTATGTCCCTCCTGAATTTAGAGACCATCTAAGGAATAAATTTGATAATTGAACACCAATGAATGAAAACCAGAGGAAATGTGGTGTGACATGAAGAATATCATCCATGAAGAAAGCAAAAAGTAGTTGAAAAGACAAGAAAGGAAGAAAAGACCAAAGTGGATGTATGAGGAGACTCTGAAACTTGCCTTTGAATGGAGAGTAGTTAAAGCAAGTGGGAGAATCCACAGGATAAAAGAGCTGAACAGAAGATTTCAAAGAGCAGCTCAAGAAGACAAAGTCAATTATTATAATGAAATGTGCCAAGAGGTGGAGTTAGAAAACCAAAAGGCAAGAACATGCTCAGCATTTCTCAATCTGAAAGAACTGAGGAAAAAATTTAAGCCTTGAATTGCAATATTGAAAGTTTCCATGGGCAATATGTTGAATGATTCAGGTAACATCAAAAAATGACGGATGGAATACACAGGTCACTATACCAAAAAAGAATTGGTAGATGATCATCCATTTCAGGAGGTGGCATGTGATCAAGAACCAATGGTGCTTAAGGAAGAAGTCAAAGCTCCACTAAAGGAATTGGCAAAAAACCAGGCTCGGGGAGTTGATGGAATACCCATTGAGATATTTCAACAAATGGATGACCTGCCAGAGGTACTCACTCAGTTATGCCAAGAGATTTATAAGATAGCAACCTGGCCAACTGACTGGAAGAAATAAGTATTTGTAACCATCCAAAGAAAGGTGAACCCACAGACTGTGGAACTTATGGAACAATATCATCGATATCACATGCAAGTAAAATATTACTGAAGATAATTAAAAAATGATTTCAGCAGTATATTGGCAGAGAACTTCCAGAAATGCAACCTGGGTTCAGAAGGGGATGTGGAGTGAGGGACATCATAGCTGATGTCAGATGGATCTTGGCTCAAAGCAAAGAATACCAGAAAGATATTTACTTGTGTTCTATTGGCTATGCAAAAGCATTCAATTGTGTAGATTATAACAAATTGTGGATAACATTGATAAGAATGGGAATTCCAGAACAGTTAATTGTACTCATGAGGAACCTATACATAGACCAGGAGGCTGTCATTCAAACAGAAAAAGGGGACACTGCATGGTTTAAAATCAGGAAAGGAGTGCATCACTGTTGTAAACTTTCTCCATACTTATTCAATCTGTATATTGAGCAAGTAATCTGAGAAGCTGGACTACATGAAGAAGAACATGGCATCAGGATTTGAGGAAGGCTTAATAACAACCTGCATTATGCAGATGACACAACATTGCTTGCTGAAAGTGAGGATGACTTAGAGCACTTACTGATAAAGACTAAAGACAGTATGGATTACACCTCAATATAGAGAAAACAAAAATCCTCACAACTGGACCAATGAGAAGAATCAGTATAGATGGAGAAAAGATTGAAGTTGTCAAAAACTTCATACTACTTGGTTCAGCAATCAATGCCAATGGAAGCAGCAGTCAAGACATCAAAAGATGTATTGCATTGGGCAAATGTGTTACAAAAGACCTCTTTCAAGCACTGAAGAGCAAAGATATCTCTTTGAAGACTAAGATACGCCTAACCCAAGCCATGGTATTTTCAATCACCTCATATGCATGTAGGAGCTCTGGCGACATAGTGCCTAAGGCATTTGATTGCTAACCAGAAGGCTGGTGGTTCAAACCCACCAGCCACTCCTCAGAAGGAAGAGTGGACAATCTACTTCTGTAGAGATACCACCTCAAAAAACCAAGAAGTGGTTGCTATGAGTCGGGACTGACTTGATGGCAGTGAGTTTGGTTTTTTGGTCATATGCATGTGAGAGCTTTTGTTAGGTTCTCCAGAGAAACAAAACCAGAAAAGCTTATATATATAGCGAAAGGCAAATTTATCTTAGGAAAATGGCTCACACACTTTTAGAAGCTAGCAAGTCCAAAGTTCTTGGATCAAACTTCAAGCTGGAGGCTTTTCCCAACTCTTGCAGCTGCAGGGGCTGAGAAGCTCAAGGTTGGCAGGCAGTATACTGGCTGTTGACTACAACGAATGATGAATCCAAGATCTCCAGGCTGAATGGTGGATTGTTCGCTCATGGACAGTTGTAGGTAGCACAATAGAATCTCGACCCACAGAAGAGTGTCTCTTTTCCCAGGATGTCCATAAATATACTGGAAGCAGGACACATCCCTAGGGAAACTCCCTTTCATTGGTTTGGCTGCTCCAAACATATATATCTGATCCCATCATTGGAACAACCCACATCACAATTGCTTAAACCACAAAGAATTGTGGTCCAGCCAAGTTGACACACAGCTACAACTATCACAGAGCTGGACAATGAATAAGGAAGACCAAAGAAGAACTGATGCTTTTGAGTTGTGGTGTTGGTGAAGAATGCTGAAAGCACCATGGACTGCTAAAAGAACTAACTTGCAGCCAGAATGCTCCTTGGAAGGGAGGATGGTCAGATATCATCTCACCTACTTTTGTCATAATGTTGCTTATAGTACCAGTTGTAAGGACTTTGTTTTCTTTATATTGAGATGTAATCCATACTGCAGACTGTATTCTTCAATCTTCATCAGTAAGTACTTTAAGTCATCCTCACTTTCAGCAAGCAAAGTTGACGTGTCATCAGCATATTACAGGTTGTTAATGATTCTTCCTCCAATCCTCAAAACTGGTCCTATAAGCAACATTATGATAAATGCAGAAAAAATTGAAATTGTCAAAGACTTCACATTGCTTGCTTCTACAATCGACACCAATGGAAGCAGCAGCCAGAACATCAGATGACGTATAGCACTGGGAAAATCAGTTGCAAAGGACCTCTTTCAAGTGCTAAAGAGCAAAGATATCTCCTTGTGGACTAAGGTGTGCCTGACACAAGCCGTGGTATTTTCAATCACCTCATATGCATGTAGGAGCTCTGGTAGCATAGTGGCTAAGGCACTTGACTGCTAACCAGAAGGCTGGCGGTTCAAACCCACCAGCCCCTCCTCGGAAGGAAGGTTGGGCAATCCTACTTCCGTAGTGATACTGCCTCGGAAACCCAAGGAGGGGTCGCTATGAGTCGGGGCCGACTCGACGGCACATAACAACAACAACAACAACATATGCATGTGAGAGCTGGACAATGAATAAGGAAGATCATAGAGGAATTGATGCTTTGGAGCTGTGGTGTTTGCAAAGAATGCTGAAATTACCGTGGACTGCTAAAAGAACTAACAGGTCTGTCCTGGAGGAAGTGCAGCCAGAATGCTCCTTAGAGGGGAGAATGGCTAGACTTGTCTCACCTACTTTGGTCATGTTGTCAGAAGGGACCCTTTCCTGGAGAAAGATGTCATGCTTGGTGAGGTGGAGGGTGGATGAAAGAGGGGAAGGCCCTCAAAGAGATGGATTGACATGGTGGCAGTGGCGATGGGCTCAAGTATAGCAAGAATCATTGAGCTGGCTCAGGACTGGTTGGTGTTTCGTTCTGCTGTGCTTGGTGTCGCTATGAGTCAGAGATGACTTGACAGCACATAACAGCAACAACAACAACTGCAACTTTAGTCATGTTGTCAGAAGGCACCACTTTCTGGAGAAGGATGACATGCTTGGTAAAGTGGACAGTCAACAAAAGAGGGTGGCTGCAATAACGGGCTCAAGTAGAGTAGGGATCATGAGGCTAGCACAGGACCTGGCAGTGTTTTGTTCCATTGTACATAAGGTCACTATGTGTTGGAGACAACTTGACAGCACATAATAGCAGCAACAACAACCATGTCTAATAGAAAAATGTGATGAGACCCATGTGAAATTGCTCAGTACAGATTATTGAGTAAATACGATGAAGCCCATGCATACCTCACTTACTGTAAACCAGTGCATATTATGTTTACTATTTAATCCACTCCTGGGATTAGGTAATCTCATCAGAAATGTAACTAAACTGAAAGAATATGTCTGTCAATCAGATAGAAGGCAATAGCAGTATTTACAATCTGACTTTTATGTCTTTATATTAGGAAATAGACGTGAAGAAAGAAAAGGAATTTGCTTCAGTTAATCCTCAGATTTTTAGGAGGTTTGGGAATCAAATTCACAGTTTCTAAGAAATCTAACAGATATTTGCTTTTGCTTGTAGTAAAATCTCACTAATTTGGACTAAAGAGGAAAATGAAATTTGAATTACAAATATCTTTGAAGAAACAATGGAAACTTCAAACTAGGTAAACAGAATGTGATCTTAAAATAATGATTTATTTGGTAGCATAGTGCCTAAGGCACTTGACTGCTAACCAGAAGGCTGGCGGTTCAAACCCACCAGCCACTCCTCAGAAGGAAGGTTGGACAATCTACTTCCATAGTGATACCATCTCAGAAACCCAAGGTAGGGTCACTATGAGTCAGGTCTGACTCGATGGCATATAACAACAACAACAACAACAACAACAACAACATAACAAAATCAATTTATAGTTAATTTATTATGTGTTTATAAGAGCAAGAAATGACAGCTATCTTTAGCTATACTAAAAGCAGTCACGCAGAAAAGGGGCCAACTTGTTTTATATTGTTCCAGAAGGCAGAGTTAAAATCCATGAGTTGAAGTGAGTTAAAATCCATGAGTTGAAGTGGTTGGGAGCTGATTTTGTCTTTTACTGAATATGAATTTATTGTTTCACATGAGGAAGTGAATCTCCTATCATGTAAAGTAGTCCAACTACCCATTGCCATCTGTAAGGGATGTTGTGAAAAGAATTCTTGCATTTGGTAAAATGTTGAATGAGATCAGTACTTTATTTATTTATTTATTTTGCAACAAATTTTTTAAAAATTGAGATCTTACTCAGAATATCAGTATATAAAAGAGCTAAAAGAGCTAAAATGATTCCTCAGACAGTTAGGCTTTTCTGTTTGGTAGGAACATGTCATCATTCATGCAATGACTTCACTATTTTATTGAGGTCCTTCTGTTTCACAGAGAACACACAGGCCAATTTTCTCTTAACTGAGATTAATGGTTTCAAAGTACTTAAGATGAGTATTTAATTGAAGGAAAATGAGAGGGAAAAAAAAAGGCATAATGCTCCCTGAAATTTTTTTCCACAAATTTATCAGATTCTTTCTTCCAAATAAAAGTGCTGTCAATTTCAGTTTGTTGTTGCTGTTGTTATTTGCCATCGAGTCTGACCCTTCTCATAGCGATCCCACCTTGGGTTTCCGAGGCAGTATCACTATGGAAGTAGAGTGCCTACCTTCCCTCCAGGGAGTGGCTGATGGGTTTGAACTGCCAGCCTTCTGGTTAGCAGTCAAGTGCCTTAGGCACTACGCTACCAGAGCTCCTTCAATTTGTTAGTGAACTAAATGATTCAGGCTTTTGTTCCAATGACCATGTCACAGATTAGATTCAGAGATATGGACATGTTTCTAATCAACGTTTTTGTAATTGTGGTAGTCAGCCTGTAAGGTGGTTCCAAATAATTTTCACCTCCTGGTATTTATGTCCTAACATAATCCCCTACCTCCATCCAAAACACACACACACACACACACACACACAGAGATTGAATCAAGCTTGTCAGTGTGTCCAGTCAAACACAGTAGATGAGATCATGTGTATTTTTCTGTGGCTAGGCCATAAAGGGAATTATAGTTTCTAACTTGGCCTCTTTAATTACTAGCACTGGGAAAATCAGTACCATGTCATGAGGTCACTCAAGCCATTTTGTGGAGAAATTCAGTGATGAGGAACTGACACCTTCTACTAACAACCACATGTGGAAGATTATCCTGCATCTTAGACTAAATCTTCAAAAAATTATAGCCATTGAATATCTACTTGCATCTTAGTCAGAAACCCTAAACAAGCTTTAGCACTCCCAAATCTCTGTCCAATAGAAACTGTAAAATGCTATATGATTATTATTGTTTTAAGACACTATCTTTTGTGGTAATTTGTTATGCAGTAATAATAATAAAAAGAATAATAAGTGAGAATCCACTTATTAGAGATTTTCTCCTAGATTCACTGCTCATGATGAGTGAGGAGAAAATAGCTTCAAAGCTGTATAAGGTCCAGAAGAGCATGAATCCACATTTGTTTGTTTGTTTTTTACCTGTGTTTCCTCAGCAGCTATCATATTTCTTTAAGGTTCACAAAGATTGAATAAAAAAGAGCAAATATACAAGTCCAAATCTTTTTAGAAGTTAAAATTAATGAAGTCAAACTTAGCCATAATAGTTGCTTCGATCG
This sequence comes from Orycteropus afer afer, assembly GCF_000298275.1. NCBI lineage: Eukaryota > Metazoa > Chordata > Mammalia > Tubulidentata > Orycteropodidae > Orycteropus > Orycteropus afer. The sequence goes on along the minus strand of NW_006921673.1, from coordinate 3,150,448 downwards.
CCTGCTAACCTAAAGGTTAGTCGTTTGAACCCATTCAGCTGCACTACATGAGAAATGTCTGGTGACCTGCTTTTGTAAAGATTACTGCCAAGAAAACCCTTTGGAGCACTTTAACTCTTTATCACATGGTGTCACCATGAGTCAGAAATGACTCAACAGCAACAGGTTTTATTATAAACCCTAAATTTCTACTTTTACAAAAGTAAACACTTTTTTTTTTGAGAGAGGAGGTAGACAATTTTGTTAAATTATTAATCTTCTATAACATACAAAACATTTGTGTTATAGGTAGGGAAGACACTTGTGATAGTTGGAGCTGTGTGTCAACTTGACTGGACCACAATTCTTTGTGGTTTAAGCAGTTGTGATGTGGTTATTCCCATGATGGGCTCAGATGTATATGTTTGGAGCAGCCAATCCACTGAAAAAGAGTTTCCCTAGGGGTGTGGCCTGCTTCCAGTATATTTACGGACATCCTGGGAAAAGAGACACTCTTCTGTGGATTGAGATTCTATTGTGCTGCCTACAACTGTCCATGAGCGAACAATCCACCATTCAGCCTGGAGATCTTGGATTCGTCATTCGTTGTAGTCAACAGCCAGTATACTGCCTGCCAACCTTGAGCTTCTCAGCCCCTGCAGCTGCAAGAGTTGGGAAAAGCCTCCAGCTTGACATTTCATCCAAGAATTTTGGACTTGCCAGCTTCTATAAGTGAATCTTAATATCTTCTAATTACTTGAAACTCAAAATGCAATCTCCAATCTGCAAAACACCGCATAACATGGATGAACTTGGAGGACATTATGTTGAGCGAAATAAGTCAGTCACAAAAAGACA
>NW_006921673.1:3102917-3147661 GCF_000298275.1 Orycteropus afer afer | reverse complement strand
TTTTTTTTTTTTTTTTAAGCTTCATTATTTCTGTAAAAATAATACATGGTAATTTAAGAATGAAATGATAAGATATATGAGGGTAACTACTAAATTATCCCCTTCTTGCTACTAAACTATTTAAATGAGTGCTCCCCAGATATAAGTCCTCACACCAAGTCTAAAAGCAAGGGGCACACCTACCATTTTCTGCAGACTAAGTGTATGTAGCCACATTCTGTATACATAATAATAGAGAGCCATGTTCAAGGGTAGGATTCATCTAACTGCCAAGATTCATTGCTTTGTTTCTTATAATCTCCCCTCCCCCTGACATAGTGGTTTAACTCAAAGGAGCTCTAATGGCCTAGTGCCTAAGACATTTGATTGCTAACCAGAAGGCTGCGGTTCAAACCCACCAGCCGCTCCTCAGGAGGAAGATTGGGCAATCTACTGCCATAGAGATACTGCCTCAGAAACCCAAGGAGGGGTTGCTATGAGTTGAATAGACTCAACAGCAGTGAGTTTGTTTTTTTATTCTTCTCTTTTATTTATATTTTAGGAAAACCTCCATCTTTGCACTACGGCATTTTCATCTCTGAACCGGCCTTTAAGTGAATTCATAAACAAGACATTCTGCACATAGGAATGGATGTTTTCTCATACATGTAAACTGCATATAACTTGTTAAGAATGAATATCTGGGAAGCATAATTATTTAAGTCAATAAACATTTATTGATTGCTTACTCAATAATGAGGCACTGTGCTAGGTACTGAGAGTAGAAAGATGAAGAAGGCAAATTACTTATCTTCAAAGAGTTCAGAGGGCATGTCTTTGAAGATAAATATATCAACCAAGGCAGCATAACCTTTATGTTAAAGATTCTTTAGATACCTGGAGATCTTCTGGGATGTAAGTCATGGCAAAGGAATTCTCTTTGCTCAGGAAAATAGTGCAGAATAATTTCTAACTAGGTCATGTTGGCTAATTGACAACAGTGGGAATATTCCAAATCATAACCAAAATTTGTTGCTGTTGAGTCAATTCTGATTCATGGTAATCCCATATGTCACAGAGTAGAAAGGTTTTCTTGCCTGTAATCTTTGCAGAAATAGAGTCCCAGACCTTTCTTCCAGTGTTGCTGAGTAGGTTTGAACTGCCACCCTATTGGTAACCATTTCCACGGCTTTTGGTTCTGTTGCTTTTGAGTCGATTCCAACTCACAGTAATCCTATAGGAACACAGTAGAGTGGTACCATAGGGTTTTCATGGCTGTAATCATTACGGAAGCAGACTGCCACATCTTTCTCCTGCAGAGTGGCTGGTGAGTTCCAACTGCTGAGTCTTCATTTAGCAGCCAAGCACTTAACCATTGTGCCACCAGGGCTCCTTTGTGCCATCTCCCACTGTTGTCAAGTGACTCATAGTGACCCCTCCTTAGGTTTCTGAGGTGGTGTCACTACGGAAGTAGATTACCTGACCTTCCTTCCGAGGAGTGGCTGGTGGGTTTGAACCACCAGCCTTCTGGTTAGTAGTCAAATACCTTAGGTGTATCTAAGTGACCATTTTTGTAATAAACTTGCAGAGAAAAAAAAAAAAAGATCAAGTCTGTGGCTTATCTAAACAGCCAAGACCACAACAGAAACCAAAAGCACCTTTTCCTTCTCCTGGGCTTCTAAGAAGGTCACAGTTGAGCTGCTCCATACACATTTCAACCCTGGATTGACTTTATCAACACTCTACACATTTGGCCTGAAACAAATGGTTCCCCTTTTAGATGGGGTATTTCTAGAGATTGTGCTGTAAAGTGGAACACTGAAACATAAAATTATGACAGCACAGCTGTCTGGACAGGGTCAGAAGCGGGCAAAGAAAACGGTAAAGCAGTGAGCAGTGAAATGTACGTATTTTTTCTAGGAAGCATTGAATGAAAAGTGTGGCAAATAGAAAAGCTAATAAAAGGAGACATAGCTAATGCTTCAATTTGGCCTAACATCTAAATTTTGAAATGAATCAATTTTCAGGACTCAGAACTAGCTAAGAACTATTTTTTCTTTTTCTTCTTAATTCTAACTAAAACAATTGCAATTGAAAAATGTTTCCATTTGTTTTGTGGTACTACCTATAGAACACATATAATAGGGTGAGGGCAATGCTATAGGAACATGCCGCTTTCTTATTTACAAGTTTGTGTATAGCACAGCAAAAGAACTGAATGAGTCCTATATTTGCCTTTGTAACAAAGCTGGTATATTTCTTAAATATGCTTTTTGTACTTAAAAAGACTATTGAGTACAAACTCATGTTTATCACTCATGACAGATTGGCCACAATATGTCATGAGTGATAACTTGTGTCAATTTCTAGAGAAGAGAAAGTTTCAGGGAAAAAACAAATCTTCTGTCTTTATTTTCATAGGTATGTATTGACACAGGTCCTTGGATGGCAAATGGTTTACACTCAGCTAGTGGCATAAAGGTGGGTAGTCAAATTCTCCCAGCAGTGCCACGGAAGAAAAAACTGATGATCTGCTTCTGTAAAGATTAAGGCCAAGTAAAACCTGTGTAACATTTCTGCTTTATAACACATTCTAAAATTCTAATTTATAACAAGTGCAGTTGCCTTGAGTTGGAATCCACTCAAAGGCAACAGTGGTGTGAGATAGATAAGGAGCTCTGGTGGTGTACTGTAAGGCATTTGGCCACTAACCAAAAGGTTGGTGGTTCCAATCCACCAGCTACTTTACAGAAGAGAGGTAAGATGGTCAGCTTCTGTAAAGATTGATAGCCTTGGAAACACAATGGAAGTCATGAGGTGGAATTGACTCAATGGCAGTGAGTTTTGTTTTTTGAGTTTATAGATAGATTAGATAGATAGAAATGCATATTAACTTCATTCTTTTACCTAAACTGAATTTAATACATAAAATATGTATTTGAATTAATAGCTCATTAGGAAGAAAAATGTACTTTGGGTCCTGATCACTGTAGGAGAAACTCTGTTAAACAAATTGGAAATAATAATGTAAAATGTACAATTATAAACCATTATACACATTAGCAATATGCCTTACATGGTTTATGTAATAATAATATCATTTATATCTATAATGAATAGTCACTGAAGGAAGGATGCTTTTTCTATGTTAACTCTACAGAATTGGCAGTAACAAGGAAAATGTATTTTTTCTTTGTAGTACTCAATATGGAGATAAAGAACCTCATATTTTTAGTTACCAAATACCATACTATTTGACTAATGAGTTCCTCTCCTATATTTATTTACAGATGCAAAGTAGCTATTGGACTTAGGGACCACAGGTATCCTAGCATTTTTGTTTTGGAAGGAATAATAATGACTGTATTGCCCTACCATATCATATCAAAGATAGTGCTCACAAAGGTCCCAAATCACAGAGCTAGTTAGGGGTAAATGAAGGGTAGAACCTGGGACTTTTTCCATGATCTGAGGCTTGATCCAAGGTCAACAATATCTAAGTCACTGCAAGCATCGTTTGGCAGTTCTATCAATGGAGTTAGATAAAGGTACAATGCTTGCTCTGGTTCACACCAAGACTGTTTCAAGTCATAATATTTCTGTCTCCAAGGCTTTGCAGATCAGCACACTACTGAAATCTCAGTAAACAACAAGAGTGAGAAGCTTTAAAAATGATTAATGGGCTGTTTAGGAAAAAAAAGAAAAGAAAAGGAAAAAAAAAAAAAAGGCAAAGCGCTCTGAGTTGGCTAGAACTGTTATCAGCTCATGGGCAGATCCTATGAAGGCGGGTCATGTGCCCAGTGAGATCACTACATCCTTTTCTTCTCCAAACTGTATTCTCTTTGAAGGATCTAGAGTGTAAAATTGCCTGGCCTAATCGAAACATGGAGCTGCTTGGCAACAGCAGAAGTTTAAAAGAGATGGTTGGGAATTAGACACTGCACAAAGCAATCTTCACTCTCAATAACTGAGTGCACCATATTTCCAGCTATTCGGTTTGGCTGAGCAAGGCCCTGAATTTTTGTCAGCTCCCTTTAATTAATCTTGCTGTAAGTCCTATGGTGAGCTGGGTGAACTTTCAAACATTAAACAGTGGAATTACTCACCGGGTGGCTTTTCCCAAACACCCCCAACCCCAATTAAAGAGCTGTATTTGGTTTGGGTTTCCTCAAATGGCGCTCTTGTTAACACTCATCAAACACAGGAAAAATAAAACAGCAATTTAACTGTGCTCGCAGTGTGAAAGGCTTGTGCAAATAATCAGCACATTTCTAACTGGTTAGTAATAGGCAAAGTGCAAAAAACAAATGACCAGATTTATACCACTGGGCAGGTCTGAAAGCAACATTACAGCTGAAATATATTCATTTACAATTTAAAGCAAGCCTTTCAGTGAATAATTGTTTACATAATAGTGAGGAGGCTTGTGCTGCACAACTGGGATCCATTTACAATGTGTTAACCAAATAATGCATGTTTACAAAAGATTTAGAGTTTGTTTTTGAAGAAAATAATCGTGGTACCCATGCCAACAAAAGCAGAGCAGTATGTACAGTTAGTAAATCTTTTCTTAGCTGCAAAATTAGTGTCAAGTTGCTTGAACCTGTAAACTGCGTCAGAGTAAGTCACTCTCATTACGTTGTTGTGTGAAGGTACTATTCTCAAACAGCAAATTTCTCCAGTCTAATTTTTTTTTTTTTTTTTTAATCAGCAAAATAATGAGCTGGGGATAGAGTTGCTTAACCAAACCACGGGACGAAGAAAGTGGAACCATCTTAAAATAGCCATCCTGGATTTAATAGCCAACAACAAAACCCTAAGCAGGTCAGCTTCATGGTTCAGCAATTCCTAAAAGCCTTGTCTACTTCTCCAAAGCTTATCGGTGACGGCTAGTGTGTAAGAGCTCCCAATGAGGACTGATTTACAGCACTGAAGGGCTTGGTGGTGACAAAGGAGGGCCAGGGTCCTCCAGTGCTTTCTGTATTTTTTAGATCCCAGAAGATGATGTGATTCTGTGATAGGAATCTCTTACATTTTACCATTGACATAAACAGGTCATAGTGCCTGAAAAAGCTTACGCAGGAGTCAGGAGCAATATCTGTCTTTTTTTTTTTTTTTTTTTCTGGGTCAGAGTCAGATTTTATCGAGTCAAGCTATCTAATTGAACACAAACCATGTGATAGGACCCAACAGAGTGCATTAAAAATGAAGCAGGATGGGGCCAGGTTTATCTCAAGCTAGTGCTGTTACAGGGATAAGTTTCAGACATAAACTGAAAGCAAAATCAAAATTTTTTTTTTTCTGTATTGACAAAAGCCTCTTTTTCAGAGGAAGAATGTTGAGAATAATAATAAAAGTCGCAAACGTAATGCCATGTTAGAAATATCTGTTGTGAAGCAGCATGCTGGCTAACCAGGAAATATCAGGTGAGTTATTCTCATGGCAGCCTGATTTAAACTGTGGCTACACAAACCAGAGCCCTGTCCAGATCTCAGCAAAGTGAATTATATATAATAACACTTACAGTTTCCTAGTACTATTAGATTTGCCTTCTTACATAAATACTTAAGTTATGATAAAAAACAGGGCCATGTCAATTCCTTTCAGTCTCAGCACACTTGCTATTAGCATAAGAAATGCTGCTTATGGCAGACCCAGCCGAGCTTGAAATTTCTGAATTAATGGATTTGATTTCCTCTTGAGACAAACCATCAGCCTTGCAGTAATGGAAATAGATATAGTTGGTAAAACAAATAAAAAGCTGGCATGCAGATAAAATGGGTTTCAGTTTAAAATAGTAATGTTGTAATTGAAGTGAACAATTACAGGGTTGCTCCTAGGCACAAAAGATACCACGAAAATAAAGTAATGTTTTTGTTAAGTATAGTCATTTCATGAAAATGTAGAGCTGCAGATGTCATTGTCTGCCAAAGGGAAAACTATACTTATTCTTCTATACAAAGATCATTTAATAACATTTGGCTAATTTTAATAATAATTGCTAATATTAACCCTATATTTCACTGGGAGTTTGAAGACAAAGGCTCCCCGCCCCCGCCCCGTTTGTTCCCTTCAGTTGGTGGTGCGCCAAGGAGAGAGCAAGTTCTTGTTAAAAGCTTGTGGTAATGAACTCTCAGAGAGCCCCACCCCCACCTCATCCACACCTCCAGCAGCCGCCTTCTCCTCTTTAATGTCTTATTTCTCTGTCTTTGTCAAGCATCTGCTGTCAGACACGGAGCCTGTTCACTGGCAACTGGAAACGAAGGAGGAAGGAGTGGGAATAAAGGGGAGACAGAGGGTAGAGACTCCAGGACCGGAGAGTAGGCTATGGAATGTTCACATTTGATCCCTTTCACAATTCTTTTTCTGTTTCAACTTGTTTACAAGCCATATGAAATCCAGAACAGAGACATCCATTTTTAGAACTTGAAATCTTTTTATATTCATATACACACAAACTGAGGCAGCCAAGGCCACAGGATGTCACAAGAAACATAAGTGTCTCATTGAATCTGAAAAGGCAGGGACACAAATACACTTTAGCGAAATGCTCAGCTGGGTCCCAGCCCACCATTTGGCCCTCCCTCCCACTCCTCGGTTTTATTGCATCGCAGGAAGAGACACACACTGCGTTTCCTCCTCAGCTTTTAGTAATTAAAACAGTATTGTAGCTCTGTGAAGTTTTATTTGGAAATATACTGGGCTTTGTTCCCTGCCACACACAGCCTCTTTGGCTCATTTGGCATCTCTTTATCCAGGGGAAGCACTTTTCCCAGGACTGATGGGTCTTTGGTATTGCAACACTGAAGAAGCCACAGAGGAATGAGAAAATGAAAGTCACCCCAACAAAGGATTGAGCTGTGACTTCTTAAGAGAAAAGGTTAAATCGACCGGCTGTGTGTCTTGAAGTGAAACAGGGAGACAGGCCTCTTCCCTTTTCACTCAGCGTTAGAATAATTCATTTCCTAACGCAGCCTACCTGTGACAGTCATAGGTGACCTCCCAGACGGCTAAGCTTGGATGATTTCCCCTTCCCATTGCCCAAGTACAACTCCTGCCAGAAGACAAATGTACTGCAAGCCGAAGACATATCTGTAGTGCAGAGGAAAAGCAGCCTGTCTACATATGTCTTTTTAAAGCCTCACGAGGAGGTTTTACTGCTTTCTTCACACTCTCACACTTACATAAATACACCCACATAGTACAGGCAAGTTCCTGAGTCTCCCAAGCGTTTCTCTTCCATTAGAAGATATTTTAAAACAAATTAGCACCCTCCCCAAAAGCCTATTGGCCTAAATGTGTTTATTACTTTGTTTGGTGTTTTAAAAGCTCTTCCTAAAGGCTTCAAACAAGACTGGGGAGTTCCTGCAGAATTCAACACACCCTTAGTCTGTTGAGGACTCTACACATCTGACAAAGACTTAAATCTTTTTTTTTTTTTCTCTTGACACAGCGGCTGGTGACACATAAATGTACTTTTTTCTTTTGACAGAGTAATAAAAATCTCATTATCTCTGAATAGGCAGCAATTTCGTTATCTAATCTTTTTACCAAAAGGTTAGTTAATTAATCAGAAACAAATCCTGATTATTATTTCAATAGAATTAGAAAGACAAATCACCAGAGTACAGCTAAATAGGGCAGGCCTGCGGTTTAACCTGCCTCATTGCCATGCAGACCCGTTGTCGGGGCTCCTCCAGGCAGACAGCCTTCGGAACAGCAGCCAGCAGATGGCTGGCTCCGGAGCGGAGCGGACAGCCTTCCTCTGCTCTAATGCCTGTGATCCCATTACCTCACTGAATCCGTTACCAGGGTAACTGTTAAATTGCTGTGAAAGGCATGGTAATAAAGTAACCTGTCACACTGGCAATAAAAGGAGCAGAATTTTCCTGTTCACTGAACTTTGCAGCTCATCAATAGTCACTTGATGGAGAAATCCACCGCTACTCCAGGGTCAGCCACGGGAATCTCTCCATAAAGCTTCTGAAATGCAAACGAAAGTTCACGTAAACACAAGGAAGGTATAATTAAAAGCTGGGTTGGAGCTGCACAGAGCTAATACTTCCCTCTTTTCTGTGGAAGGTGATGGGAGCTTGATGAACATCAGATTGTTCCCTTTGTTGTTGCTGGTTTTTAATTTAAAGCATGCTAGATAAAAAATAACCTTTACTGGGAAAGGCAGCTGTGATTAATTCAAGGAGTGGAAAACAAAGCACAGTAAAAATTCCCTTGTTCCTAAAATCTGTCTTTCTTTTTTTTAGATCCTATCTTATTTGCTGTTTTCATTAAAGGGTCATGATACTTAAAGAATGATTTGGATTTGAGCATTTAAGGGAAAGAATGGAGAGCCTTGGTTTTCATAAGCATGAGGAGCTGAAAGCAACAACCCCATCCCCCTTCCCAGTCCAACAGTTAGGGTCCATCAGTTATAACTACAAAGAGATAAATGAATGCTGAAGGTATGCTACATGTGACTGAGTTTCCCCTCCTGCTGTAAATGTCCTTCAAAGGCTTCTGTGTCCCAGATTTTAGCGGTGATACTACCAGGTATAATTTTTGTTAGTTAATTGAGGTTCTCTAAGGTAAGAAAGGAAAATAGCCAAACATTCTCTCAGCACTAAATTAAACAATAAAAGAAATCAGTAGAAAACCCCATTTACCTCAATTACATTTTGCAACTAGACCTATGAACACACATGGAAAGCCGGATATATCTATCTAGCCCTCATTATTAGCCATTTACAGATTTCACGCTTTTGGCTCCATTTGGTGCTGTCATTAATTAGTCAGTATTAACCTTAGACTGCTTTGAAGCTTGCCTATTGAAATAACTTTGGGCACCCTTCTCTTTCTACCTCCCTCCTTCCCTCCCTCTGACTTGCAAGTGCTTACAGTTTGTTATTAAAAAACCTATTTCTTTGACCAGCCTGCAGCAGACATGAACTGTGCTTCTAGTGGTAGCTACAATCCATGAAAAGAAATGCCTCAAAGCAGGAATCATCCTCATTACAGAATGCTCAGCAGGGGATCACAGCACAGTCTCACTGGCAGCCAACATCAGATAGGGTCTTCGATTGGTGTTTTAGACATGAGGGTACCTTTCAGAAGGAGGTGACAGAGGGCTAAACATGGAAAAGTAGATGAGTTTCCAGTCAAAATTGGGGGCGGGGGGAGGTGATGGCTTCATAATACACAAATGTGTTTAAAAATTGAAAATGTTTTAGGTTCTGTTGAAAAACAATTCTCATGCCTGAAATCACCACACACACTTTAAATATTAGCAGTATAATACACCAATTATTTTACTGCTGATCTTTAAATTGTTTCCCATAGTGGTATTTCTCATCTTTGTGCATTCTGATCAGATTCCTGGGTAGGAGAAAAAGAAGTAGTGTGATATAACCAAAAAACCCAAACTCACTGCCATCAAGTTGAGTCTGACTCATAGTAGCCCCTGTTGGGTTTCTGAGGCTGTAAATCTTTACAGAAGTAGATTGCCCATTTTCCTTCCAGAAAATGGTTGGTGGCTTTGAACCACTGGCCTCTGGTTAGCAGCTAGATGCCTTATCCACTACTCTACCAGTGTTATAGGAGCTCTGGTAGCATAGTGCCTAAGGCACTTGACTGCTCACCAGAAGGCTGGCGGTTCAAACCCACCAGCCACTCCTCGGAAGGAAGGTTGGGCAACCTACTTCCGTAGTGATACTGCTTCGGAAACCCAAGGAGGGGTCGCTATGAGTCAGGGCCGACTCGACGGCAAACAACAACAACAACAGCCAGTGTTATATGTTGTGTTGTTGTTGTTATGTGCCGTCAAGTTGGACCAGACTCATAGCGACCCCTCCTTGGGTTTCCGAGGCAGTATCATTACAGAAGTAGATTGCCCCATCTTCCTTCCTAGGAGTTGCTGGTGGATCTGAACCACCAGCCCTCTGGTGAGCAGTCCAGTGCCTTAGGCACTACGCTACCAGAGCTCCCACCAGTATTATATACAGGTAACTAATTGTTAACAAACCTAGACCCACCCCTATAAAAGTTTTTCTTGAGTATTAGGCCTGGAGAATCCTGGAGAATGATTTTTCTATACCAGGGATTGTAGAGCTAAGACTAGAAAATTAAGAGCCTGTATAAATATTCACCAAAAATGAGCTAGATCTTTTAGATCAGGTCATAGTATAATACCCATGGGGCCAGGTGAGTTACTTATGTGCATGAAGTATAATGGATATGAGAAAATGCAAAATATTGGTCGTGTGGTCAACTGATCATTCATACCCTCTCAAGGGGTGACAATATTCAGTAACCATCTACTGTTTCCATGTATCTAATGCGAATCCACTTATCCTCAGAACCAAAAAAAACAAACTCACTGTGCTCAAGTCAGATCCGACTCATAGCGACCCCTCCTTGGGTTTCCAAGGTGGTGTCACTATGGATGTAGATTGCCCATCTTCTTTCCGAGGAGTGGCTGGTGGGTTTGAACTGCCAGCCTTCTGGTTACCAGTCAGATGCCTTCGGCACTATGCCACCAGAGCTCCTACTTATGGTCAGAGCTCTTGCCTTTTCAATCCCAAATAAATAAATCTTTTATTAGAAATTTTTAATTTTTGAAATCCAGTGTGGGTCAAATAAGACTTAATTGCAGGAGAGACTTTCCTTTGGGGGGAATTGAGTTTATGTTAACAATAGTGGACTGTTTTAGAAAAGGATAGAGATAATGATAGACAACATGAGCAATGTAATCAATGTCATTTAATTATAAACGTGCAAGTTGTTGTGTTAATTAATGTTTTGGTGTGTATATTTTCACCACCACTACCAACACAACAAAAATTAGTTGCAAGATTAATCTTAGTAATGATAATAATGATATAATGGTTCTATGTAAATGGCATGGTTGTGTGCGTTTTCCATATACAAACTTATTGAATTCTCACAGTGTTCCTATGATGTAGGGTGGTATAGTGCCTAAGGCATTTGACTGCTAACCAGAAGGTTGGATGTTCAAACTCATGGGCCATTCCTCGGAAGAAAGATTGGGCTATCTATCTACTTCTGTAGTGATACCACCTCAGAAACCCAAGGAGGAGTAGCTATGAGTTGGATCCACAGCAGTAAGATTTTTTTTGTTGTTTAACAAATGGAACATGAAAACAGAGAGAAATTAAGTAACTCACCCACACAATAACTGGTTTGGAATCCAAACTAGTTAAAATCCAAGTATGATCAAGGGCGTCTAGTTTGTAATTTCTGTTTTAGATGGTTCTGATCTTTCATGGTGAGAAAATGCCCTAATATGAACTTGGGCCTCTAGAGTAAAAGGCAGTTAAGAGATGGGAGTCAGTGTCTTGCAATTCCCAGAAATGCAAATTATCCTCATAAAACTAGACTTATATAAATATTCTCCGGCTATACATCTATTCTTATAACTACACCAAAAAAATGTTGTCAGGCCTTTCTGCTTAGTTAACCAAATATCAAATACCAAAGGACTCTTAATTACACAGAGAAGATCTAGATACTGAAGGGAGAAATTTGATTAAAATCATGTTCTAGAGCAAAAGACACCAACAAAAGTTTCTGGATATTTGGGTAATTACTGGGGAAAGGTGAATGTTTCTGGAAACACTGTAATTTATTTGCTTATTTTGATCTTCATTGTTGCTGCTTGACTCTTCAACTACCATTAGGAATGAAAATTGAAAAAATTAAAAAAAAAAAATTGGTCTACTTATTTTGCAGATCCTTATAGAAAGGAAGGAGCTCTGGTGGAATAGTGCCTAAGGCATTTGACTGCTAGCCAGAAGACTTCAGGTTCAAATCCACCAGCCACCCCTTGGAAAGAAAACTGAGCAATCTACTTCCCTAGAGATACTATATCAGAAACCAAAGGAGGGGTCTCCATGAGTCAGAACTTGCTCAACGACAGAGAGTTTTTGTTTTTGTTTTATAGAAAGGAAGGTCCTTGGATGGCATACATGGTTTGTTTTCTTCTACTAACCTAAATATTGACATTTCAAATCCTTCCAGTAATGCCACAGAAGAAAGTTCTCGTGACCTGTTTCCCTAAAGACTAACCAAGCAAAAACCTGTTTCCATGAAGTCAATTCTGACTCATAGTGATCCTAATAGGAGAGAGTAGAAAGCCATAGGATTTCCAAGGCTGGAAACTTTATGGAAGCATTTTGCCAACATTTTTCACCCATGGAGTGGTTGGTGAATAAAAATTACTGAACTTTTGGTTAGCAGCTGAGTGATGAACCATTGTGACAGGACTTCTCCTAAAAGATTATAGACCAGGAAATCCTGTGGAGCAATTCTATGTAACACATGGGGCCACCGTGAGTCAAAATCGACTCAGTGGCAACAGATACAGAAAGAACAATCTTGAGAGATCATATCCTTTTTGGAAGCCAGTCTCAGAAGACCAGCAACCTGAGATTTGATGGTAGTCCTAAGGAGTAAAAATTTGGCTAGAAGCTATACATAAATAATTAGAAATTCTATAGGAGGAGCCTGGGACTTCAGAACTGGTAGCCAAGGCTTAACCAGGTAGAGATACTTTTGGGCAACTTCCTCTTGAGTTTTCCCTCTTCTCTGTCTTTTAATAAGTTAGGTGAAAGGGGAAAACACTAGCAAAAAAAAAAAAAAAAAAGGGTTTACTCAAATTTTCTCTTCCTATTCTAGTGCAATGAAGCAATTTTTCCACAAGATCCAATATACCTAGTTAATTGATTTTCCTTATCAGACATTTTGGAAAAACAATTGAGCATTGTGGACTTTTGGATGTTTTTCTCACTGGAGATTTGAGAGGGGCACATACCCTGTGTTCATATTGTTAGACAATATTATGGAAGCAGAGATTAAGGACATTTTTTCATGCCTTCTATTTGAATATAATTTCCCTCCCTAAGGGCTTTCCCTGCCTCCCTTCTTTTTTCACTCAAGAAACGTACTCACATTAAGACATTGTATTGAATGGTGATTCTGTTCAGAGCCTATGAAACTTAGCAATTTGAGCTTTAATGCCTAAAAATGTTCTCACAGATCCAAATAGGACTACCATAATTGTGATGTGTATCAACTCAGAGCAGATTCTCTTTTCCTTAATGTGAGAAAAGACATTTGATTTGCTAATAAATGATTTAATCATTGCAATCAGTATTTACTTTAACTTGGCTGAAATCACATCTAAAACTGAAGAGGTGAGAGCAATAAAGAAGGTGAAAGGGAATAAGTGGGAAACTTTTGATTTTTTGTATTAACCTAATTAATGTGTTTCTGAATTTTCTTAATTTTTTTTGCCTCAAGTCTTTTTGGAACAAGATGAGCTATAAAGAAAAAGCTATCACCTGTATTACTTCTTGCTAACACTAATACCCATCACTCGTCTGTCAGTTTGTCATATTGTGGTGGCTTGAGTGTTGCTGTGAGGCTGGAGGCTATGCCACTAGTATTTCAAATACCAGCAGGGTCATCCACTATGGACAGGTTTCAGTGGAGCTTCCAGACTAAGACAAACTCAGAAGACAGAAGGGGCCATCCACTTCTTAAATAATTGGGCAGTAAAAACCTTATAAATAGCAGTGAAACACTGTTTAATATATTGCTGGAAAACTTTATGAATAGCCCTGAAACTTTCTCTAATATGCTGCAGGAAGATTAGCCCCTCAGGTCACAAGGCACTCAAAATAGGACTGGGGAAAAGCTGCCTCCTCAAAGTAAAGTTGACTTTAATGATGTGGATGGAGTAAAGTTTTGGGACTCCATTTGCTGATAGTTAATGACTCAAAATGGGAAGAAACAGGTACAAACATCCATTAATAATAAGAACATGGAACATACAAAGTATGAATTTAGAAAAATTGCAAGTTGTCAAAAATCAAAGAGAATGCATAAAGATTGATATCCTAGGCCTTAGTGAGCTGAAATAGACTGATTTGGACATTTTGAATCAGACAATTGTATGCTCTACTATGCCAGGAATGACAAATTGAAGAGGAATGGTGTGACATTCATTGTCACAAAAAATGTTCCAAGATATATCCTGAAGCATAGTGCTGTCAGTGACAGAATAATAACCATATACCTACAAGGAAGACCAGTTAATACTACTATTATTCAAATTTATGCACCAACTACCAAAGCCAAACATGAGGAAATTGAAAATTTTTACCGACTTCTGCCGCCTGAAATTGACCAAACATGCAATCAAGATATATTGATTATTACTGGTGATTGGAATGCAAAAGTTGGAAACAGAAAAAGACTCACCAGCAAATATGGTCCTGGTGTTAGAAATGATTAAATACTAGAATTTTGCAAGAACAATTACTTATTCATTGCAAATACCTTTTTTCAACAACATAGACAATGGCTATATACATGGACATCACCAGATGGAATACACAGGGATCAGATCGACTGCATAGCTGCAAAGAGATGATGGAGAAGCTCAATATCTTCAACCAAAACAAGGCCAAGAGTTGACTGTGGAACAGACCATCAGTTGCTCATATGCAAGTTCAAGTTGAAGCTAAGGATGATTAAAACACATTCATGAGAGCCAAACTATGACCTTGATTATATTGCACCTGAATTTAGAGATCATCTGAAGAATAGATTTGATGCATTGAACACCAATGACCAGATGAACTGGGGATGACATCAAGAACATCATCCATGAAGAAAGCAAAAGATCATTAAAAAGACAGAAAGGAAGAAAAGACCAAGATGGATGTGAGAAGAGACTCTAAAACTTACTCTTGAATGGAGAGTAGCAAGGCAATTGGAAGTAATGACAAGATAAAAGATTTGATCAGAAGATTTCAAAGAGCAACTTGAGAAGACAGAGTCAATTATTATAATGAAATGTGCAAAGACCTGGAGTTAGAAAACCAAAAGAGAAGAACACTCTTGGCATTTCTTAAGCTGAAAGAACTGAAGAAAGAATTGAAACCTTGAGTTGTAATATTGAAAGATTCTGTGGGCAAAATACTGCATGATGCAGAAAACATCAAAAGAAGATGGAAGGAATACACAGAATCACTTTACCAAAAAGAACTGGTCGATGTTCATCTATTTCAGGAGGTGGGATATGATCAAGAACCAATGGTATTGAAGGAAGAATTTGAAGGTGCACTGAAAAGATTATCAAAAAAAAAAAAAACAACAAAACAAAACAATGCTCCAGTAATTGATGGAGTACTCATTGAGATGTTTCAACAAATGGATGCCCGGCTGGCGGCATTTACCATATATGCCAAGAAATTTGGAAGGTAGCTACCTGGCCAACTGACTAGAAGAAATCCATATTTGTACCCATTCCAAAGAAAGGTGATCCCACAGAATGTGGAAATTATCAAGCAATATCATTAATATCACATGCAAGTAAAATCTTGCTGAGGATAATTAAAAAATGGTTGCAGCAGTATTTTGACAGGGAACTTTCAGAAATGTAAGCTGGATTCAGAAGAGGATGTGGAATGAGAGATATCATCGCTGATGTCAGAC
Organism: Orycteropus afer afer; assembly: GCF_000298275.1. NCBI lineage: Eukaryota > Metazoa > Chordata > Mammalia > Tubulidentata > Orycteropodidae > Orycteropus > Orycteropus afer. Next base: position 3,132,169 of record NW_006921673.1, on the reverse strand, counting down.
GATCTTGACTGAGAGCAAAGAATACCTGAAAGATCTTTACTTGTGTCTTATTGACTGTGCTAAAGCATTCAACTGTGTGGATCATACCAGTTATGGATAACATTGAAAAGGACAGGAATTACAGAACACTTAATTGTTCTCATGAGGAACCTGTATATAGACCAGGAGGCTGTTGTTTGAAGAGAACAAGGGGATATTGCATGGTTTAAAATCAGGAAGGGAATCTGTCAAGGTTGTATACTTTCACCATACTTATTCAATCAGTATGCTACCTGAGAAGTTGGACTATATGCAGAAGAATGTGGCATCAGGATTGGAAAAAGACTCATTAACCACCAGTAATGTGCAGACAACACAACTTTGTTTGCTGAAAGTGAAGATGACTTGAAGCACTTACTGTTTAAAAAGCTCTGGTAGCATAGTGCCTAAGGCACCTGACTGCTAACCAGAAGGCTGGCAGTTAAAACCCACTAGCCACTCCTCAGAAGGAAGATGGGGCAATCTACTTCCATAGTGATACTGCCTCGGAAACCCAAGGAGGGGTCACTATGAATCGGTCTGACTCAACAGTACATAACAACAACAAAAACAGTCTGCAGTATGGATTACTCCTCAAAATAAAGAAAACAAAAATCTTCACAACTGGACCAATAAACAGCATCATGATAAATGGAGAAAAAATTAAAGTTGTCAAAGATTTCATATTACTTGTTTCTAGAATCAACACAATGGAAGCAGCAGTCAAGAAATCAGACATCATATTGCACTGGGCTAATCTGCTGCAAAAGACCTCTTTAAAGTGATGAAGAGCAAAGATTTCTCTTTGAAGACGAAGGTGCATCTAACTCAAGCCGTGGTGTCTTCAATAGCCTCATATACATTTGAAATCTGGACAATGAAGAAAGACCGAAGAATTGATGCTTTTGAGTTGTGATGTTGGCAAAGAACTCTGAAAGTACCATGGACTGCCTGAAGAACTAAAAAATCTGTCCTGGAAGAAGTATGTCTGGAATGCTCCTTGGAACCAAAAATGGCCAGACTTCATCTCACCTACTTTGGTCATGTTGTCAGAAGGGACCATTCCCTGGAGAAGGATATCATGCTTTATAAAGTGGGGGGTCAGAGAAAAAGGGGAAAGCCCTCAACAAGAGGGATTGACACAGTGCATACAACAATGAGCTCAGGTATGGCAAAGATTTTGAGGTTGGCGCAGGACCAGGCAGTGTTTTGTTCTATTGTACATAGGGTTGCTATAGTTAGAGCCCACCTAATGGCAACTAACAACAACAACAACAACAACAAATCTATAGGTCATTCTTCTATGTTTGTTTTGACCTAATCACTATAAAAACCAAAAGCCTACTGCCATTGAGCAGATCAGACTCATAGAGACCCCTTCTTTGATTTCTGAGGTAGTATCACTACAGAAGTAGATTGCCCAGTCTTTCTTCTGAGGAGTGGCTGGTGCGTTTGAACCACGAGCTTTCTGATTAGCAATCAACTGCCTTAGGCACTTCACCACCAGAGCTAAATATTGATATAAACATATAAACTATAAGAAATATATCTCTGACTTCAACATCTTTCTAAGTCTTTAGCTTTTCTCATCTCTCATCTACATAACATTACCTGGAAGTTCATGTGAACTAAAATAATTCCACTGTACCCCACTATAGTATTTACAAATCCTTTGCTTCCCTTATGTTAATACACCCGTTTTCCTCTCAGCTATCCTAATCTAAAGGTGGGCCAAATCTACAGTTACTTCTGGCATCTATTTCTTGCTTCTCACAAGTGATCAGTCAGTTGTTACTCTCACTTCAGTGTCTATAGATAACAGACTTCTCTTCTGTTATCTACAGGATTAAGATCTAGTTCTCCATTATTTCTTATGCAAACTCCTACATTAACCTACCAATTAAACAATTGGCTCTATATTTTTAAAATCTATTTTCCCTCTTTCCAATTCAAGATATTTATAAAGGGTTTTATAAACAGTTCCATTACACTCTCAATTGAGATTGCTGTTGTTGGGTGTGTGCCATTCAGTTGATTCTTAATCATAGCAATGCTGTATGACAGAGTAAAACTGTCCCATAGGGTTTCCAAAGCTGTACCCTTTATGGGAACATATTGCCAGGTCTTTTCTGCCATGAAAGCCATGGGTAGGTTCAAGCCACCAACCTTTAGATTAGTAGCCAATATATTGCTTAACCATTGCACCACTAAGGCTCTTTCAATTGGTTTAGTTAAACATATTATCATATAAAGGATCTTTTAAAATGTGCTAAGTAATGGTAAATAATACTCCCAATCTGTATCTTTTGGAAATGTAGGTATTTTCAGTTACAACCTTCATCCTTAAAATTTAATTCCAAATAGTACAAATTTACTATACCTGGATTGTAAACATATATTTTTCTAATTTTCACATTGTTACTAGAACTTTCTATAAAGATAATTGTGTGGAAATTAAAGGGAATATTATATGGAAGTTCATCTGTATGGCCAAACCTAGTAACCGTCTTAAGTGAAATTGTTTAAATTTTCAGTGGATTAGATAAAGGAATGTGGATTCATTGAGAATCAACAGGGAACATAAAATGGATTACAGTGTGGCAAACATGGCCATGTAAATGGCTAGGGCTGTTTTAGTGACAGAGTGTCCAATCATTATAAGTTTATAAGTCAAAGATAGATGTCTCTACTTTTAAACAGTCTAATGATGGGATTTTTTTTAAACTATATTAGCCACATTTATAACTTTTCTAGTAAGAAAAAAAATTAAGAAACCAAATAAAATCACTGAATTATTCAGAAACTGAATGGTTGTATGTTGTTGTTGTTATTGTTATAGGCCGTCAAGTCAGACCCAACTCATAGCGACCCTTCCTTGGGTTTCCGAGGCAGTATCATTATGGAGGTAGATTGCCCAACCTTCCTTCTGAGGAGTGGCTGGTGGGTTTGAACTGCCAGCCTTCTGCTTAGCACTCAAGTGCCTTAGGCAGTACACTACCAGAGCTCCCGAATGCTTGTATGTTAGTCAAATATACCTATTTTGGTCACTTCTTGTGTCTCTAGGGGCTGTTCAATAGCAAGGAGCAATGTATCCTCCCTGTGGGATATACCTTCTTATTTTTCAAGGGAAACATCAAAGGAAGAACTTATATCTACTTTCCTGCCTCAGAATCTGCTAACATCATCTGAATTCAGTGAAGCCACAAGAATCAGAAAGATCTTCTTGTGCACTGCTTAAGACTTACCTAAGAGATTCTGTATTTGTTAAATTGCACTTTACCTTAAATTCCTCACACTTCACATTTAAACATATACATAGATATTATTTACAATACCACTGAAATATTCAAATGCAACTTATTTTCCCTTTGTATCTCTCTGACATGAAAATAAATGTTTAGACCACTATGAAATTCAATCTAATGTTTATAAAAATCACACTTAGTGTGATAGTTGTGTGTCAATTTGGCTAGGCTGGTTGAGTGACTGGGCAGCTGGTGGTAGATATTCCCCATGATGAGACTAGCAATCAACTCCATGGTGGGATCGACCACAAGCAGCTGAGTAGTTGTCTTAGGGATATGGTCTACTTCTTGTATACAAGGAGAAGCCTTGGGAAATGGTCTCTAGCTTATGGCACACTTGAACCCTGCATGTAGCCATGTTGTTGTTCAGCAGCCTGCCATACTCTGCTGACCTTGGCTTTTTCAATGGACTTAAGTTAATGGCCTGCCATGTGGTTTGGTAACATCAGGACTGTGCCTTTTACTTGTCAATCTTGGGCTTGTCAGTCCCAGCAGCTAGCAGATGTCTGAGTGAAGAAAAGCCTCTAGCTCCTGGGAGCAGGAGGCAGAGCTAAAGCCCAAGGTTGAGGGGCTTTCCCCAGCCCCTACAGCCTGGCACTTTGAACTCAGACTTAAAGCTTCCAAACTGTAAGAGAATAAACTCCTGCTTGTTCAAGCATCTCATTTGCGGTATATTCTTGTCCGAGAGGCAGTAGGTAACCAGAATACTTTTTCTTGTTGTTGTTGTTATGTGCCATCAAGTCAGACCTGACTCATAGGAATCCCTCCTTGGGTTTTCTTGGTGGTATCATTATGGAAGTAGATTGCCCAACCTTCCTTCTGTGGAGTGGCTTGTGGGTTTGAACTGCCAGCCTTCTAGTAAGCAGTCAAGTGCCTTGGGCACTATGCTACCAGAACTTTTATTTAGAATTTTTTTCTATTTCTCTTTGACAATTCACAAATCCAAAAGGAGAAAAAAATAAATTGAAAACAAAATAAAACAAACATACTTTTTGAGAAAATTGTCTTGGTATCCTACAGAACTTTTTTTGAAAGATAAAGATTAGAAACTCTAAATGACAGTTTGCTCTTCAGGCTGTCAGCTAACTCTGCCCAGAATATCTTCCACTAAATTATATTTTTAAGTTCACATCTTAAGGATACTGATAACAAACATTATTATTTTTACCTCAAGCAATCAGATTTTAAAATTTATAGAGATACTGGCTTGTCCAAATAGTACTTTCTCTGAATTAGTTTTAGAAAATACTGGTTGGAGATAGATAGATTTTTATTGATTTATTGGTATATACCAGAGGAAGTGGAAGTACAAGGAAATACATATTTGGAGTATCTCTACTTATATGCTAGTGTCTCACATAAACCATGAGTTAAGGTAATTGGTATGGTTTATTTATGCTAATGAAGCATTGAAATATTGTTTTTATTTGAAAAGATGCAGAGAAAGCAAGCAGTGAGATCATAGAAGGAAAAAAGTAAAAAAAAAATTAAACATAAATGGTACTAATTGTGTGACTCTGTTTACAGATTATTTATGTTTTTAAATCATGCACATGGAAGAGGGTTTATATTTTCTTTTCACTTTATAGTGTTAGGAGCTCTGGTAACACAGTGCCTAAGGCATTTGACTGCTAACCAGAAGGCTGGCTGTTCAAATCCACCAGCCACTCCTCAGAAGGAAGATTGGGCAATCTACTTCCGTAGTGATACTGCTTTGGAAACAAAAAGAGGGGTCGCTATGAGTCAGATCTGACTCGATGGCAGTGAGTTTCTTTTATATAGTGTTAGTTGATCAAACATACAATCAAGTTGCATTGATAATTAACTCATGATTGGAATGCTAATGTTGGAAACAAAGAAGAAACATTGGCAGTTGAAAAGTATGGCCTTGGTGGCAGAAATGACCCCAGAAATTACATGATAGAAATTTGCGAGACCAATGACTTATCCTTTGCAATTGCCTTTTTTCAACAACATAAACTGTACACATGGACCTCACCAGATGGAATATACAGGAATCAAATATACTACATCTAGGAAAGAGAGGACAGACAAGCTGAGTATCATTAGTCAGAACAAAGGACTGACTGAGGAAACAGATCATTAAATGCTCATATGCAAGTTGAAGTTGAAGAAAATTAAAACAAATCCATGTGAGGCAAAGTACAGCATTGAGTATATACCATCTGAGTTTGGCGATCATCTTAAGAATAGATTTAACATATTCAGCACTAATGATCAAAAGTCAGAAGAGTTGTGGGATGACATCAAGGATATCATACATGAAGAAAGCAAAAGGTCATTAAGAAGACAGGAAAGGAAGAAAAGACCAAAATGGATGTGAGAAGAGACTCTGAAACTTGCTCTTGAATTTAGAGTAGTTACAACAAATGGAAGAAAGGATGAAGTAAAAAAGAGTTGAACAGAAGGTTTCAGAGAGTGGTTCAAGAAGACAAAGTAAAATATTTTAATAAAATGTGCAAATACCTGGACTTAGAACATCAAAAGTGAAGTAAACACTCAACATTTCTCAAGCTGAAAGAATGGAAGAAAAAATTCAAACCCTCAAGTTATAATATCAAAGGACTCTATGGATAACATGTTGAAAGATTCAGGAAGCATCAAAGATGATGGAAGGAATACACAGTGACTATACATATACGTACACACACACACATATATATAGATATAGATATATAGGTTGATGTTCAACCATTTTAGGAAGTAGAATATGATTGAGAACTGATGGTATTGAAAGAAAAAGTCCAAGTTACACTGAAGGAAATGATGAAAAGTGAACCTCCAGGAATTGACAATACCAAATGAGATGTTTCAGCAAAGATATGCAATGCTGGAAGTACTCACTTACCTATATCAAGAGATTTGGAAGGTAAATCCTTGGTCAACCGATTGGAAGAGATCCATATCTGTGCCCCTTCCAAAGAAAGGTGATCCAATGGAATGTGAATATCATCAAACAATATCATTCATATCCTGTGCAAGTAAAGTTTTGCTGAAGATAACTAAAAAATGGTTGCATTGACAGGATACTTCCAGAAATTCAAGCCAGATTCAGAAGAGGACATGGAAACAGTGATACCATTTTTGATGTCAGATGGATCTTAGCTGAAAGCAGAGAATACCATGAAGATGTTTACCTGTGTTTCACGGACTATGCAAAAGATATTCAACTGTGTGGGTCATAAAAAATTATAGGTAACATTACAAAGAATGGAATTCCAGAACAGTTGTTTTCATGAAGAACCTGTATATAGACAATCATTTGAAAAGAACAAGGGGATATTACATGGCTTAAAATCAGGAAAGGTGTGCTTCAGGGCTGTATTCTTTCACCATACTTATTCAAACTTTGTGGTGTGCAAATTATCTAAGAAGCCGGGCTATATGAAACAGAATGTGGCATCAGGATTGGAACAAGACTCATTAACAACCAGCATTATGCAGGTGACACAATCTTGCTTGCTGAAAGTTAGGAGATCTTATTGATAAAGATCAAAGATTACTGACATAATTCAATATGGATTGCACCTCAACATAAGGAAAACAGAAATTCTCACAACTAGGCCAAAAAGCAACATCATGATAAATGGAGCAAAGATTAAAGTTGTCTAGGATTTCGTTTTATTTGGATCCACAATCAACACTCATAGAAAAAAAACAAAACCAAACTCATTGCCATCAAGTTAGACTCATAGCAACCCCTCCTTGGGTTTACAAGGCAGTATCACTATGGGAGTAGATTGCCCAATCTTCCTTCCGAGGAGTGGCTGGTGGGTTTGAACCACCAGCCTTCTGGTGTGCAGTCAAATGCTTTAGCACTATGCCACCAGAGCTCCTTAGAAGAAGAAGTCAAAAAATGAAATAACATATTGCACTGGGAAAATTCACTGCAAAAGACTTCTTTACAGTGTCATATAACAAACATGTCATCTTGAAAAAAAAATGGTGCACTTGACCCAAGTCATGGTATTTTCAATCACTTTATATGAATGCAAAAGCTGGACAATGGATAAAGAATACCAAAGAAAAATTGATGCATTTAAATTATGGTGTTGTTGGGTTTATTATTAGGTGCCATCAAGTCGTCTCCAACTTATAGCGACCCTATACACAGCAGAATGAAACACTGCCTGGTGTTGTGCCAGCCTCATGATCCTTGCAATACCTGAGCCCATCATTGCAGCCATTGTATTAATCCATCTCATTGAGGGCCTATCCCTTTTTCGTTGACCCTCCACTTTACAAAGCACAATATACTTCTCCAGGGAATGTTTCCTTCTGACAACATGACCAAAGTAGGTCTGACAACATGACCAAAGTCTGGCCATTCTCGCTTCCAAGGATCATTCTGGCTATACTTCTTCCAGCACAGATTTGTTAGTCCTTTTAGTAGTCCATGGTACTCTTAGCATTCTTCTCCAACACCACAACTCAAAACATCAACTCTTCTTCAGTCTTCCTTAATAATTATCCACCTCTCACATGCATAAAAGGTGATTGAAAATATCATGACTTGGGTTAGGTGCACCTTAGTCTTCAAGGAGACATCTGCTCTTCAGCAATTTAAAGAAGTCTTTGCAGCAGATTTGCCCAATGCTATACATTGACTGCTGCTTCCATTGGTGTTCATTGTAGAGCCAAGTAATATGAAGTCCTTCACAATTTCAATCTTTTCTCCATTCATCGTGAAGCTGTTTATTGGTTGCAAGGATTTTTGTTTTCTTTATATTGGGATATAATCCATAATGCAGACTGTAGTTTTTCATCTTCATCAGTAAGTGCCTCAAGCATTGTCACTTTCATCAAGGAAAGTTGTGTCATCTGTGTATTGCAGGTCGTTAATGAGTCTTCCTCCAATCTTAATGCCATGTTCTTCTTCATATAATCCAGCTTCTTGGATTATCTGCTCAGCATACAAATTGAATAAATATGGTGAAACAATACAACACTTACACACCCCCTTCCTGATTTTAAACTATGCAGTATCTCCTTGTTCTGTTTGAACAAGAGCCTCCAGATCTATGTACAGGTTCCTCATGAGTACAATCAAGTGTTCAGAAATTCCCATTCTTCTCAATGTTATCCATAATTTGTTGTGATCCACACAATGGAATGTTTTTGCAGTCAATAAAACATAAGTAAACATCTTTCTGGTATTCTTTGCTTTCAGCTAAGATCCATCTGACATCAGCAATGATATCCCAGGTTCCACATCCTCTTTTGAATCCAGCCTGCATTTCTGGAAGCTCTCTGTCAATATACTACCACAACAGTTTTTGAATTATCTTCAGGAAGATTTTACTTTCATGTGATATTAATGATATTGTTTGATAAGTTCCACATTCTGTGGGATCACCTTTCTTTGGAATGAGTACAAATATCGCTCTCTTCCAGTCAATTGGCCAGGTAGCTCTCTTCCAAGTCTGATGGGATAGCCAAATGAGTGCCTCCAGTGGGGCATCCATTTGTTGAAACATCTCAGTGGGTATTCCATCAATTCCTGAAGCCTTGTTCTTTGCCAGTTCTTTCAGTGCAGCCTTGATTCTTCCTTCAGTACCATTGGTTCTTGATTATATGCCATCTCTTGAAATGGAGGAACATTGAACAATTTTTTTTTTTGGTACAGTGACTCTGTATTCGTTCCATCTTCTCTTGATGTTTCCTGCATCATTCAATATTTTTCCTGTAGAATCTTTCAGTATTGCAATCCAAGGTTTAAATTTTTTATTCAGTTCTTTCAGCTTGAGAAATGTAGAACATGTTCTTCCCTTTTAGTTTTCTAACTCCAGGTCTTTGCACATTTCATTATAATAGTTTGCTTTGTCTTCTCGAGCTGCTCTTTGAAATCTTCTGTTCAGTACTTTTATCTAGTTATTTCTTCCATTTGCATTAGCTACTCTCCAGGTTGGGCAATCCTACTTCCGTAGTGATACTGCCTCGGAAACCCAAGGAGGGGGTCGCTATGAGTCAGGGCCGACTCGACGGCACATAACAACAACAACAACAACTCTCCCCTCAAAGACAATTTTCAGAGTCTCTTCTGACATCCATTTTGGTCTGATCTTCCTTTCTTATCTTTTTAATGACTTCTTGCTTTCTTCACGGATGATGTTCTTGATGTCATCCCACAGTTCCTCTGGTTTTTGGTCATTGGTGTTCAATGCATCACATAGATTCTTTAGATGATCTCTTAATTCAGGAGGGATATATTCAAGGTCATATTTTGGCTCTTGTGGACTTGTTTTAATTGTCTTCAACTTTAAGTTGAACTTGCATATGAGCAGTTGATGATTTGTTCCACAATCATCCCTTGGACTTCTTTTGGCTGAAGATATTGAAATTCTCCATTGCTTTTTGCCATAGATGTAGTCAATCTGATTCCTGTGTATTCCATCTGGTGAAGTCCACATAGATAGCTGTTGTTCATGTTGTTGAAAAAAAGTATTTGGAATGAATAAGTCATTGGTCTTGCAAAATTCTATCATGTGATCTCCAGCATTATTTCTATAACCAAGGTCAAATTTTCCAATTTCTGGTGACTCTTCTTTGTTTCCAACTTTTGCATTCCAGTCACCAGTGATAATCAACACATCTTAATTGCATGTTTGGTCAATTTCAGACTGCAGAAGTTGGTAGAGATCTTCAATTTCCTCCTCTTTGGCTTTGGTGGTTGGTGTGTAAATGAATTATAGTAGTAGTAAGTGGTCCTTCTTGTAGGCATATGGATATTACCCTGTCACTGACAGCATTATACTTCAGGATAGATCTTGAAACAGTCTTTGTGATAATGAATGCCCATCATTCCTCTTTAATTTTTCATTCCTGGCACAATAGATCATATGGCTATCTGATTCAAAATGTCCAAAACCAGTCCATTTCAGCTCACTAATGCCTAGAATATCAATCTTTATGCATTCCGTTTCATTTTTGACAGCTTCCAGTTTTCATGGATTCATGCTTCATGCATTCCATGTTCCAATTATTAATGGATGTTTGCAGCTGCTTCTACTCATTGTGAGCCATGCTACATCAGCCAATGGAGGTCCTGAAAGCTTTACTCCATCCATATAATTAAGTTCGTCTCTACTCTGAGTAGTCATCTTTTCCCCAGTCATATTTTGAGTGTCTTCCAACCTGATGAGGTCATCTTCTGACACTGTATCAGATAATATTTCAGGTCTATTCATAAAGTTTTCCAGTACTATGTCAGACCATGTTTCACTGCTATTCATAAGGTTTTCACTGGCCAATTCTTTGAGAAGTGGATGGTCTCTTCCTTCTTTGGAGTCTTAGTCTGTCTAGAAGTTCCACTGAAATTTGTCCACCATGGGTAATGCTGTTGATATTTTGCAACACTGGTGCCATAGCCTCCATCCTCATAGCAACATCAGCCACCATACGAGGACAAACTAACAGACAAGTTAGTCTCCCTTAGTTGTTCTTAACTGCTCTACTCACTTCCCCACCTGCCCATCTACCTGCCAGGGGGCCAGCCTTGAATAAAGCCACCATTGGAAAGGTCTGAGCAGCATACCCGCATACCCACTTGCCCGCCTACCTGCCTGGTGTTCATAATGAATATTGACTGTACAAAGAACTGCCTGAAAAACAAACAAATCCGTCTTGGAAGAGGTATAGCTAGAGTAGTTCCCAGAATCAAAGATGGCAGGACTTTGTCTCACATAATTTGGACATGTTATCAGGAGGGACCAGCCTCCACAGAAGGACATTATGCTTGATAAAGTAGAGGGTCAACAAAGAAGCAGAAGCCCCTCAATGAGATGAGTTGACAGTAGCTGCAATAATAGGCTCAAATGTAGCAATCATTGTGAGGATGGCACAGGACCAGGCAGTGTTTTGTTCCTTTGTACATAGGTAGTTATGAGTTAGGAGCTCTGGTAGCATAGTGCCTAAGGCACTTGACTGCTCACCAGAAGGCTGGCGGTTCAAACCCACCAGCCACTCCTCGGAAGGAAGGTTGGGCAATCCTACTTCCGTAGTGATACTGCCTCGGAAACCCAAGGAGGGGTCGCTATGAGTCAGGGCCGACTCGACGGCAAACAACAACAGTTATGAGTTGGAACTGACTTGAAGGCATCTAATAATGTATAATGTTCACAAATATATATGTACTTTGCATTCTAGAAATAAAATTACATACAATGCCTTAGGTTCAAAAAGAGTTCTCCCTATTAGTGATTCTAAAGAGTGTTCATAATATTTATGAACAGAAAAAATAATAAATCTTAGATTTTTACTGTCTTTCCTATTTTGCAATACAAATTCAAGCTCCCTAAAGAAATGAGATATGTCAAGTAGTTCTTTAAACACAGCCTCTTAAAAACATAGGGAGTGATTATTTCAGCAAGTTTTAGTTTGCAGCAGCAACATATGCAGTGGCAGCTGTGTACTGGAGCTTAGAGACCAGGGATCCTTTGGAACCCAATAAAGAAACTGTGACTTGCGTGCAAAGTGCAAAAGAATCACTCTTCCCTAGTTCTCAATTATGCTGAGACTTCAGAGGGCTAAAAAAGACAAAGCAACATTGAAATTTCAATCTTATGATCTTCGATAGAAAGCTAACCAAATCAGGATGAAATTAATTTTATGAAAAATACCCACCCACCGAAAATCCTCCAAGTAATTGAAAAATCTTTTTCTTCCTGCAGCAAGCTGTGTAGTATCTAGCTATATTTCTCTGCTCATTAAAAAAATACCACTTTTATTGTGTCTTCTCAACGTTATCAGAAAATCATGGCCATGCTGGAAGATCCAAAAGAAAATTTATTCTTCAGGTGTTGACTCTGCTTCCAATCCCCTCAAGAATGGCTCCATGGCTCTGGGGCAGCCTCAGAATACTCTACTCAATTACAGGTTGCAGCTAAGGAGGATTATGTTTTCATGTATGTGTAAACAAAGGGATAAAATAAAAACACCACATTTACAAATTCTAGAGATGTTGCTTTTAATAATCTGATAACCAGAATTACTACAATCATATGAGTTGCTTCTTATAACAAGAAGGGACAGGGCACTCCTGCCCATGAAGCAAGCATCCCTATGATAAATGGAAATGATCAATGAAAAGATCATCATCTTCTCAAGGTAAAAAGAAGGAAGCTAAGAATGCCACAGAGTCATGTATTTAATGTTCGCTTATATGAATTAAAAGATGCACGTTTGCACATTTTTGCATTTCAAAAGACCTTGGGTCATTTTGTTGCCTAGAAATAGGAACATTAAATTGGTGAGCTTGGCTTTCTGTGCATGTTCTAGTCCCATCCTAGGCAGGCTTTGAGAATTTAAATGAAGGATGATAATTTTGCATAGTTTGATTAAAAAAAAAATGGAATTGCTTTAGGGAAGAATGGCTACTGCAGTCAGTTTGCTAATACCTAGACACAAACAGAAGCCACCAAACCAAACCCATTGCCATCAAGTCAATTTTCACTCATGACCCTACAGGACAGAGTAGAACTGCCCCACAGGGTTTCCAAGGCTGTGAATCTTTACAGAAACAGACTGCTGCAACTTTCTCCTGTGGAGAGGCTGGTGGGTTTGAACCATGTACCTTTCAGTTAGCAGCCCAACAAGAGCTCTTAGGCACAAACAATAGCCCTTAACATCTAATGACTTGTGGTAATCCACCTGCCAGCTACCTAAATTATTCTCCACATCTAACAAAACTGTTTTACCTTAACATCAGTTGTGATTATGGTTTTATGCTGAAACTTAATTAAAACTCTGCATTTTTGTGGTTGTTGCCATTTCCTTTGAGCACCAGTTTTGAATGCTTTTATAAAGCAATTGTTGTTGTTGTTATATGCCGTAGAGTTGGACCTGAGCCATACCAACCCCTCCTAGGGTTTCTGAGGCAGTATAACTACGGAAGTAGATTTTCCAACCTTCCTTCTGAGGAGTGGCTGGTGGGTTTGAACTGCCAGCCTTCTGGTTAGCAGTCAAATGCCTTAGGCACTACACCACCGGAGCTCTTATATAAAACAATAGACTAGCTTAAAACATCCAAGAATAGGGAGCTCTGGTGGTGTAGTGCCTAAGGCATTTGACTGCTAACCAAAAGTCTGGCGGTTCAAATCTACCAGCCATTCCTCGGAAGGGAGATTGGGCAATCTACTTCTGCAGAGATACCAAGAATAGATACTAAAAATAGTAAAACATAGGCAATAAGTAATGATAGTATGTTTTCAAATCTGTGAGATAAAGGAAAGGCCCCTCAAGGCCTCTACTTCCCTGCAAAATTGCCAAGTGATGGAGAATTCTTCCATCAGGAGAATGATTATGCTTCTGTAGTGTTGGCATACTCATGTTGGATCAGAGGGGACTAAGGAGTATGATTTTAACATGATCTTATGTTTACCTGCCAAAACTACTTTATTAATCTAAGTTCTCATAAAAACAACCTCCATACAACATATCTCTGAAAACAGATAGATGCATAACTAGGTAACCTGGTCAAAAACAGCAATAATTCCTTTACCAGAAAATAATTGATCAACCAGTTACTTCAGAACAGGAACAATCTTACTGTGAACTTCAATCTGTACTAGGGAAGGGAGAATTCATTCATGGTTGAAGGATACTCCATCAATGCTTAAATCAATAACTAGCCAGATTGGAAGACTACAGCCATGCTTGGTGGAATCCTTCTTCCATTAGTGCCCATCTTTTTAGCCAGAGAATGTATCTGTGCTGGTCTTGGGCCTCACCTAAGAGCAGTCAGGCCAATTAGGCAGACAGTGTTTGCTGATGTCCACCGGGCAACAGAATGGGACCAATGCCTGTCAATACTTAAATGTGAAATTATCTCTACTCTCACTGCAGCTTGCATTTGGCTCCTTCCCACCTGTAGGGAAATAGAACACCTGGGGAGATGAATATCCAGAGGTACCTCTGGTAGCATAGTGGCTAAGGCACTTGACTGCTAACCAGAAGGCTGGCTGTTCAAACCCACCAGCCGCTCCTTGGAAGGAAGGTTGGGCAATCCTACTTCCGTAATGATACTGCCTCGGAAACCCAAGGAGGGGTCGCTATGAGTCGGGGCTGACTCGACGGCAAATAACAACAACAACAATATGGCTGGAGTACTTATGGGATATACTCAAACAATTGCGTTAAAAGGGAGAACAAATCAGTTCTGTTCACTCTACAGAAATGAAAACATTTCACCTCAGTATCTCTTCTTCTCTTATATAAGATAATATTAATGTCTATACTCGATACATAATATGAATGCCATAAATTAGTATAGGCATAAATGAATACTAATGCTTATAGTGGATAGAGAAAATGAGTGATTTGACTTGCTTTATTGATTGGTGTACAAATTATGTTTACTGTCATATAGAAATTGTGGTTGACTTGAACACAGCTAGTTAATTTGCCACATTAATCTAATAGCAACAGAGCTTAATTTCTCTGCGTCCTATCCTAAGTAAACATGACTGTTTTCTCTGCCACTGCAATAGTCCTGAGATATTTCTACTTCAGCAAAACTATTAATATCATCTATTGCCCAAAATCATAATTATAGCCATAACTCCCCACCAGGTAGTTTAATTAGTATTCCCAGGTATAGAAGAGTATAACTTTAAATACCACTCAAACTTCTGAACCTGGTTCAAAATCTCTGCTTAAAGAAAACCATGAAATCGGAAAATACATGCTCAAGATCTTGCAATAAATAAATACTCTATATCTATCCGTTTATTACCAAGTGGAGTTAGAACAGTGGTGCGGTGTTGGTGAAATGTGTGGAAAACTGACTTCAATAAATGAAAGGCAACTTTCTTTGGAAGTTTGAGATAAACTGTGAAAATCTTTACTTAGAAACAATCTGAAACCTCTAGCTCTGCTGTTGAAAACTTCTGTGGCATATGCATCACAAAAGATATTGTGTCATCAAAAACTGAAACCCTGGAGCCTTGCTCAGTAAGTACAGAAAATGCAATTCAACTTCTTTTGGTTGATGTTTTATTGATAAAAATCAGAAAATAAACCTTCCATGAACTTGTAATTAGTTTGCCATGCAAAGTGTTGACAAAAGCTTTAGTTCAACACCCTGGATTTCCCCCAGCGCTCAGCTGAATGAGAACAGTTCCTAGTGGCAATCATGCTGGGTCATGAAACTAATTGTGCTTTGTGAGGGTGAAAATTCTCAATTTCCGAGCAAGGGACACTGCTGCATGACGGATGGACGATAGAAATGTGGTATGCTGCACTCTTTCATCTCTGTCACTGGATATTTATTCTGACTTGGCTTCTAAATTATTCATTTTCTTTAAGCAATCAATATTAATAATCTGATTTGCTCCCTGGCATTTTTAGTCACACTTCTGTTTAACTGACTGTAAATAAAGGTCACTTGGAGACTTCCTGCTGCTGTTCGGAAGGTCCTTGCCTAATTAATTCCCAACACTTTTTTTCCCTATAACTGTGATTAGCAGTTGCAATCAGGTTTGGCAATTAGCTGCCTCCTTGCACTGTGATTTGCTCGGTGCAGCTCTGAGATGAGGCTCCACTCAGTCATTCAGTCTTCACATTGAAAAGGAACCTGAGTAGGGAGGATTTATTTTTCACTTCAAGGTTTACAAATTTGCAGATAATTATAGAGAGATTATTAAACCCATCTGCCAGCTGCTTTAGTAATCTCCTTGTTTAGGATCCTCAAATCCTGAGCACCTTAGGAAGCAGCATAGATTGCTGGTAACGGGTAATCAGAAAGACCAGGGTTCCAGTGCAGGGTTCACCATTCACAAGATGTTTGATCTTGGGAAAGTTATGTATTATCACTGTTAATTTGATCACATGTAAGATAAGAGTAACAGTACCTCAGGGTTTTTAGTGAAGATTTCCAGTTAACAGCTGCTGTCAAGTGATTCCAACCTGTGTGTGTCAGAGTAGGATTGTGCTCAAAAAGTTTTCAATGTCTGAATTTTCAAAATTAGATTGCCAAGCCTTTCTTCTGAGACCCATCTGGGTGGACTTGAACCTCCAACTTGTTGATGCCTTTTGTACCACATAAGGACTCTGCAGTGAAGATTAAACTGAAACCAAACCCACTGCCATCAAGTTGATTCCAACATGTAGTAACACCCATTGGGTTTTCAAGGCTGTTAATCTTTATGGAAACCTATTGCCTCATCGTCCTCCCAAATAAGCAGCAGGTGGGTTTGAACTGCCAACCTTTTGGTTAGCAGCCAAATACCTTACCCACTACACCACTAGATCTCCTTGTATTAGTGAAGATTAAGTGACATTGAATTTGTGAATGATTCAACAAATGTTTATTAAGAACCAAAAAGATTCTGAATGTACACCATTTTGAATTAAATAGACATGATAGTGGATGGGAAAGACAATGAAAATGTGAACAAATAAATCTATAAGTGGTGACTAACGCTGTGAAGGAAAAAAAAAAAAAATTGGATGCTATGAAAGACTAGTCCCTGGAGAGGATATCATGCTTGATAAAGTAGAGGGTCAGTGAAAAAAAAGGAAGAGCCTCAATGAAATGGATTGACAGTGTCTGGAACAATGAGCTCAAACAAAGCAATGATTGTGAGGATGAGGCAGGACTGGGTAGTTTCATTCTGTTGTTTATAGCATTGCTATGAGTCAGAACAAACTCAGTGGCACCTAAAAACAACATGAGAGAGACTTTGACTTTAGATTGAGTGGTCTAGGAAGGCCATATTGAAGAAGAACATTGAGTTTTACGTGTTCCAGAAGCCAAAAGTGGTTCTGTGTGTCTGTTGTACAGTGAGTGATAGTTCACTAGATGGAGAACCTGATGAGAGGGAAGTGGAGGTGATACCTGTGGTCAGCTCACTCCTTCAGGGACATGATAGCAAAGTGGTTAAGCACCTAAATTCATTTCCCACTTCTGTCATTTATTAAAGGAGCTCTGGTATGTAGTGCCTAAGGCACTTGACTGCTAACCAGAAGGCTGGTTGTTCAAATCTACCAGCCACTCCTCAGAAGGAAGGTTGGGCAATCTACTTCTGTAGTAATACCTCCTCAGAAACTCAAGGAGGGGTCACTATGAGTCAGGGCCTACTGGACAGCATATAACAACAACAACAACAAATCATTTATTTAAGGAGCTCTGGTGGAGCAATATGTAAGGCATTTGACTGCTAACCAGAAAGTTGGTGGTTCAAATGCACCAGCTACTCCACAGAAGGAAGATGGGACAATCTACTTCCACAAAGATATGCCACCTTGGAAGCCCAATGGGGCTCTTTGTGAGTCAGAATCGACTTGTTGGCAGTGGGTTTGGTTTTGGTTTGGTGTCATTTACTAAATGCATGACACTAAGCAAATCACTTGGGAGCTCTGGTAGCATAGTGGCTAAGGCACTTGACTGCTAACCAGAAGGCTGGCTGTTCAAACCCACCAGCCACTCCTCGGAAGGAAGGTTGGGCAATCTACTTCTGTAGTAATACCTCCTCAGAAACTCAAGGAGGGGTCGCTATGAGTCAGGGCTGACTCGACGGCACATAACAACAACAACAACAACAAGCAAATCACTTAACCTCTTTGTGCCCCCTTTTCTACATCTCAAAGCTGTTGAGGGTATTAAATATGATAATGACACATAAAACATTCAAAAAACTCTTAAAAATAGTAGTTGTTATTATGTGCTGTCAAGTCGGACCCAACTCATAGCGACCCCTCCTTGGGTTTCTGAGGTAGTATCACTATGGAAGTAGATTACCCAACCTTCCTTCCAAGAGTGGCTGGTGGGTTTGAACTGCCAGCCTTCTGGTGAGCAGTCAAATGCCTTAGGCACTAAGCACCCAATAATGTTAAATACTATCATTGGAAACTTATAAAGAGTTTGTATTTTATTACGTATTCTGAGAGGGCTCTGGAGTGTTTTAAAAATACTCTTAAAAATCAGACTGACTATGGTGAGAACAATAGTTTTGAAAGGAAATTGTGAAAACAAGGATTCTGGTTGGAGTCTACTTCAACCTCTAAACTTAACTACGTTGATGAAAGTGGAGATGGAAAAATATGAAAAGAGTCAATGCAGATAAAGTTCCCAACATACAGTGAGAGTGCAATAAATATTTGTTATCATTATTCTGATAATTTACTCACCCACTAATCACCCACTTTATACACTTGTACCAGGTAATGATGAGTATTACTTGTACCAGGTAATGATGAGTATTACTTGTACCAAGTAATGATGAGTATTTAGTTTCTTTGGTAACTTCCTAGTACATGATAAGTATAATCATTCATCTAAATTATTAGTGTTTAGTGATCCTAGAAACATCAGATATATTAGAGCAAATGGGTTATATGATTACTCACTTTGGTCAGGCTTCTAAAAATATGAAGATACTAGCTAGAAGGCAGCCTTAAGCAGAGTATTCTGTGTGTTATTCTAGGTTGTGGTTGGCAATTCTAAGTAGATCAGAACAGGTTGATCTAGAACTGGGCAAGAAATAGGGAGGTATCAGTACTTGATCCATCAAGTGTGGCATCTAAAGTACTAACAGACATTTATCCAGATCAAGAGCAAGGTAAGGTATACTGTGGTCAGGAGGAGGGAAGCCCCAGGAATCAGGAAAATAGCAAGACAGGCAAGACCAAGAACAAAGTGGTCAAAGGTAAGATTCACCTATTTATTTATTTATCCATTCATAGTATAGTTACTGAATGACTACTACATGTCTAATTCATTTTTCAAGGACATAGGAATTCAGAAGAAAAGAGGCAAAAAGCTGTGCCTTGAAGGAGGTTACATTCTAAAGGAGAAAAACAGGTAAACAAATGATAAACAAATCATTAAAATACTGTATTGGAACATGATAAGTAAAATACAGAAAATTAAAGTAGGAAAGAAAATGTGGAGGCCTATACAAGGGTGACACACACAGCTAAGTGCTCAACTACTAGTTGGTGGTATGAAACCAACCAAAGGTGCCTCAGAAGAAAGCCCTGGCAATTTGCTTATGAAAGGTCACAGCCTTGAAAGCTCTATGCAGTGTAGATCTATTTTGAACACATGGGTTTACCATGAGTTGGAATCAACTCAATGGTAACTGGTTTGGTTTCGGTTTGTCTGTAAGGGGAAAAAAAGTGAGTGGTTTTAAAGAACCAAAAAATTATTTTCTTACAGTTCTGGAGGCTAGAAGTCTGAATTCAAGGTGTCATTTCTAGGAGAAGGTCCATTTTGTTAGATCTTTCATTCTCCAGTAGCTTCCAGCAATTCTTAGCATTTCTGGGCATGTAGATTCATCTGCCTCCATCTTCAAATTGCTCTGTATGTGTCTGTCTTTTCATGTCTGTGTTGCTCTTGTTGTATGTTATTGAGTCAAGTCAGACTCACAGTGACCACATATGACAGAGTAGAACTGCCAGTGGGGTTTTCTAGGTTTTATTTCTTTTGAGAGAAGATAGCTAAGTGTTTTCTCTGTGAAGCTGCTGGTGGGTTCAAACCACCAACCTTTTGGTTAGCAGCCAAGTACTAAACCATTGCATCACCAGGACTCCTATATTCTCTTTCAAAAGATACCATTCAGGAGAGATTAGGTTTAGGACCCACCCTACTCTCCCATGGCCTCATTAACATAAAAAAAGAAACCCATATTTTAAAAAGGATCATATCCACAGGTACATGGGCCAATATTTCAGTACATATTTTGAGGGGCACAGTCAATCCAGAACACTAAGGACTAATCTCTGGAGAAACTAAAGATTAAGAGATGACAGATAAGGAGAGATGAGCAAGGGAGACTGAGATGTAGACGGGTATGTGAGATGCGTGATTTTAAAAGAAACTGTGTCATCAAAGTGAATCTGATCTTTCAGAAGAAACTTGTATCTCCTATCATTATCCTTAAGATCCTTTGCTGGGCCTGAGCAGAGAAAGTGGTTTTGAAGTTGGGATGGTTTTGAAGGGAATGTTCTTGGTCTGCAGATTGAGTGGGAGGAAATGGGTAGGTTCACAAGTTGGACTCCATAGGGCTTGGTACAACTGCAAAGGAGTTGGAGTTCTTGAAAAGCAGTTATTTCTTTGGAGGGTTTGTGTATTGTCAGGAGCAAGTTGAAGACAAAGTAAATTCCTTTTGGTAAAATATTCTCCCCAAAATATAAAAAATAGGCATGCCCAAGAAAATTTTAATTTTTTTGAGGAAACCGTATTATCGAGCAGGTGAAGGAGTCCAGTTTTGTTGTTGGCACTGAGGCTCCCTCTTTTCCTGACAGCTGCAAGCCAAAGCCAGTTGCCCCTGAATGAACAGATTTCCTTTCTCCTTTCTGTTCTGTTGAACTTGTGCATTTAATCTCACAGGGGATCTGACAGCTTTCTCCAGCTCTTAAATCATTCCTTTAGCACTCATTGAAAAGCACAGTAAAAGAGAAGAAAGAACGCTGAGGGGGTTCACATCCAGAGACCTGATATGGGCTTTGCGAGCAAAGTCTTCTGTTTCCCAGGTGTCTAATGCCCAGAATTAGGACTAGAAGTAAAAATTCCAACACTCTGTCTTTATGACAGCTTAGCTAATGAATGCAAATGTTCAGCATAACCCATTTACTGGACAGTGAATGATTCATATCATTGAAATGTGTTATAGAAAATGTCAAGTGCTTTTAATTTATGGACTGCATATACAGTTCATGTGGCTTATTCTTTTCTTCTTGACATACAGAACAGGTGATGAGGATCTTACCTATTACATCCTATGTGGATGAGAAAGACATTTTGACAACCTACACAATTTTTTGCTCAGATAAGCTCATTTTTTTGTAGTCAGTAGACAATCAAACAATTCTCTTCACCCAATTGGATATTTTCTCTAATGACAACCCATAGCAGAGGGTACAATAGAGAAGTTACTTTCATTCGGTGCTCTGACACTTTGGGAACTCATCAAAACATTCTAACAAATACTATCCAGTAAGCTTGTCTCCAGAGAGTCTTTCATCTTTTGTCCCAACTTTTTCAAGCATGGACCACTCAAGCCTGTCCAGATCAGCCTTCCGCTGCTGGATGGAAATATTCTGTATTTCAGCTACCTGATATGATAACCACTAGCCATGTGTGCTATTGAGCACTTGAAGTGTGGCTTGTGTAATTGAGGATCTAAATTTTAAATTGTGCTTTATTATAATTGCTCTAAACTTTAATTACCACATGTGACTGGTGGTTATCATCCTGGACATCCCAGTAGATGGTAGACTTCAAAAAGAAGAGTGGTCTTCTTTGGTCTTAGACTCTACTTTGAGGCTGAATAATCTATTTCTGTTCTTAGTGCAAAAATATCAACATCAAGACATCTTCTAGGAATCCCCTTAAGACAGGACCTGGCTTGAGAGAGAAATTAGTGATCCTAGCATTTAGGCTCTGAGTACCATGTGTCCACTCTATCTCCAAGGTGTTAGCCCATTCATGCATTTTGGTTGTCCTGATATTAGGTGTGCAGTGTAGGACTTGAAATTGTATGGCTCCAGGGATCATCATACTTCTCTTACTTTATATCAGTGCATCTCCTGGCACAAAATACTATAAAATGTAAAATTATGCTCCTTGGAGTTGTGTAACATTACAAGCCCTGGTGTGTACACAAAACATTTGGAAGACTTTTTTAGACTCTAGAGAAAGAGCTCACCTGTTCTTTTGGGCTCTCTTGTTTTCTCAGATAGTCATTAGTTAGGTAAGTGGAGACATAGTGCTAGAAGTCAAGGGTGGTTACGGATCCCTACCAGGACTGTTCCAACTTCACTTTGGCAAGTCACTTTCTAGCTCTCTGTGTGCAGATCCTGTCTAATTGCCTTATCTTTCTGTCTCTCAAGCTAAGCAAGCTAGGTGTGATGTTCAAACCAGCATTTTTCCCTTGCAGAGATATCCATTAGTAAATGGTTCATGGAAGAGATTGCTGGCCTGGGAGTCACATCCCCTGAGTTCTCTGTTGTATGCCATCAAGTTGATTCCAACTCAGAGAAACCCTAGAGGACAGAGTAGAACTGTCTCATAGGGTTTCCAAGCTGTAATCTTTATGGGAGCATCTGGTCGGTTCAAACTGCCAATCTTACAGTTAGCAGCTGAGCGCTTAACCATTGTGCCACCAAGGCTCCTTCTGAAGTCTCTAATGTTGGCTTTTTCATTTATTGGGTAATTCAGCCTCTTGGAACTTTAAGTTGGATAATAAAATTATATAATGAATGAGCAATATTATTAACTATATTGTTAGGATGGTGGGGGGGGGAGGCGGGGAGGGAGTAACCACATACTTCCAGGGCTACAGGCTACAGGTTTTGCATGTTCTACAAGCATAGCTCTCTTTTTAGGAACTAAAGTTTTCTTCTGAGTATGCCTGAGATATGAGACCTAGTGCAGGGTCAAGACACTGAAGTGGAGCCAGGATAAACTACTTTGCCCCCATCCTATTCTCTCTTTTAGGCCTAGAGAGCAGTGGTGGTTTTTCACATGCCTTTAGTATCATCTTCCACTACAATTTTTCATAGAAACTGCCAGACCACCTTTATTTCTTTCTTTCAATCTATCCAAAAGCTTTTTTGTCCATAGCTTCTCCACTTGGTCCTTCAATGATTTCAACTATTTTGACTGCAGGTTTTGCACTTCTCTTTTGGTTCTGTGGCCCTAGGTGATGGCCTCAGGCCTAAGGCAGTCACCTGCCACACCCAAGCCTGGTGGTTCAAAACCACCAGCCACTCCCTGCCAGGTAGCCAGGCTGTCTCTTTAGAAGCTCTGGTGGCATAGTGCCTAAGGTATTTGACTGCTAACCAGAAGACTGGAGGTTCAAACTCACCAGCCACTCCTCAGAAGGAAGATTGGGCAACCTACTTCCGTAGAGATACTGCCTCGGATACCCAAAGAGGGGTCACTACGAGTCAGGACTGACTCGATGGCACTGAGTTTTGGTTTCTTTGGATTTGCATCAACCCAGAAGTAGAACTCAGTTTTCCCCTCAAAATATCCCCTAAAGAATCCACTTTCACAAAATATAGTGTGATAGTTGGAGCTGTGTGTCAACTGGGCTGGACCCCAGCAAGGTGTGATTGCTCCCATGATGGGATCGGATGACTGTGTTCTAAGTGGCCAATCTGTTCAAGGGGAGTTTCCCTAGGGGTGTGGCCTGCTTCCAGGATATCCAGGGATAACCTGGGAAGAGAGACATTCTTCTGTGGATTGGGATTCTGTTGTGCTCCCTACACCTAACTGTCCATGAGGGAGCAGTCCACCGTTTGGCCTGGAGATCTTGGATTCATCATTTGTTGGAGTCAACATTTGGTGTACTGCCTGCCAGCCTTGAGCTTCTTGGCCCCTGCAGTTGCAGGAGCCAGGGAAAGCCTCCAGCTTGACGTTTGATCCAGGGACTTTGGACTTGCCATTTTCCTAAGATAAATTAAAACAAGTCCACGAGGGCCAAAATATGCCCTTGAATATATCCCTCCTGAATTTAGAGGGCATCTAAAAAATAGATTTGATGCATTGAATATCAATGACTGAAAACCAGAAGAATTGTGAGATAACATTGAGAGCATCATCCATAAAGAAAGAAAGAGGTCATTAAAAATATGAGAAAGAAAGAAAAGACCAAAATGGATATCAGAAGAGACTTGAGTGAAGAGTATCTAAAGCAAAAGGAAAAAAAGACAAGACAAAGGAGCTGAACAGAAGATTTCAAAGGGCAGCTTGAGCAGACAAAGCCAATTGCTATAATGAAATGTGCAAAGACTTGGAGTTAGAAAACCAAAAGGGAAGAACACACTCGGCATTTCTCAACCTGAAAGAAGTAAGAAAATCTTTAAGTCTCGAGTTTCAACATTGAAAGATTCTATGGGCAAAATATTGAACGATGCAGGAAGCATCAAAAGAACATGGAAGGAGTACACAGAGTCACTGTGCCAAAAAGAAATGGTCAATCTTCATCCATTTCAGGAGGTGGCATATGTTCAAGAACCAATAGTACTGAAGGAAGAACTTGAAGTGGCACTGAAGGAATTGAGGAAGAACAAGGCTCCAGGAACTGACAGATTACCCATTGAGATGTTTCAACAAATGGATGCCCCACTGGAGGCACTCACTTGGCTATGCCAAGAGATTTGGAAGATAGCTACCTGGCCAACTGACTGGAAGAGATCCATATTTGTACCCATTACAATGAAAAGTGATCCCACAGAATGTGGAAGTTATAGAAAAATATCATTAATATCTTATGCAAGTAAAATCTTACTGAAGATAATTCAAAAATGGTTGCAGTAGTATATTAACAAAGAACTTCCAGAAATGCAAGCTGGATTCAGAAGAGGACGTGGAATGAGAAATATCATTGCTGATGTCAGATGGATCTTGGCTCAAAGCAAAGAATACCAGAAAGATGTTTACTTGTGTTTTATTGATTATGCAAAAGGATTTGATTATGTGGATCATAACAAATTGTGGATAACATTGAAAGGAATGGGAATTCCAAAACACTTAATTGTACTCATGAGGAACCTGTACATAGGCCAGGAGGCTGTTGTTCAAACAGAACAAGGGGACAGTGGATGGTATAAATCAAGAAGGGAGTGCATCAGGGTTATATCCTTTCACCACACTTATTCAATCTGTATGCTGAGCAAATAATCCAAGAAGCTGGACTATATGAAGAAGAACATGACATCAGGATTAGTGGAAGAATCATTAACAACCTGCGATATGCTGATGACACAACTTTGGTTGCTGAAAATGAGGATGACTTAAAGCACTTACTGATGAAGATTGAAGAATACAGTCTGCAGTATGGATTACATCTCAATATAAAGAAAACATAAATCTTCACAACAGGACCTATAAGCAGCATGACAATAAATGGAGAAAAGATTGAAGTTGTCAAAGACTTCATATACTTGGTTCTACAATCAATGCCAATGGAAGAAGCAGTCAAGACTCAAAACACTATTACCTTGGGCAAATCTGTTGTAAATGACCTCCTTCAAGTGCTGAAGAGCAAAGATATCTTCTTGAAGACTAAGGTGACCTTGACACAAGCCATCGTATTTTCAATTGTCTCATATGCATTTGAGAGCTGGAAAATGCATAAGGAAGACTGAAGAAGAGTTCATGCTTTTGAGTTGTGGTGTCGGCGAAGAATGCTCAAAGTACTTTGGACTGCTAAAAGAACTAACAAATCTATCCTGGAAGAAGTACAGCCAGAATGCTCCTTGGAAGCAAGAATGGCCAGACTTTGTTCCACCTCCTTTGGTCATGTTGTTAGAAGGGACCATTCTCTGGAGAAGGATGTCATGCTTGGTAAAGTGGTGGGTCAAAGAAAGAGGGGAAGACCCTCAAGAAGATGGATTGACATGGTGGCTGCACCAATGGGCTCAGGTATAGTAAGGATCATGAGGCTGGCACAGGACTGGGCAATGTTTCATTCTGTTGTACGTAGAGTCACTATGAGTCAGAGATGACTTGACAGCACATAACAGCAAACAAACAAAAATATGTATGTGAGAGTTGGACATTGAGTAAGGAAGACTGCAGAAGAATTGATGCATTTGAATTGTGGTATTGGTCAGGAATATTGAATATACCATGCACTGTGAGATAAAGGAAGAAATCTGTCTTGGTGAAGTATAGCCAGAATGCTCCATGGAAGTGAGAATGACCAGACTTCATCTCTCCTTTGGTTTCAGAAGGGACTAGTGTCTGGAAAAGGATATCATGCTTGGTAAAATACAGGGTCAGTGAAAAAGGGGAAGACCCTTAACAAGATGGATTGATATAGTGGCTGTGACAATGGGTTCAAGCTTGACAAAGATTGTGAAAACAGAGCATGACTGGGCAGTGTTTTGTGCTGTTGTACTTTGGGTCACTATGAGTCAGAACTGACTTGATGGCATCTAACAACAACAATAGTAATGGGACACAAGTCCAGCAGGCACATAATGATACAACAATAAAATCATACATGATGCAAAGGTTTAAGTGGATTGTCTTAGAAAAACAATGATTGATGCTCCTTTAGGTTTAAAATATAAATTAAATTAAATTAAAAATTCAATTCTTCAGTCACACTAACCACATTTCAAGCACTCAGTGGTCACATGTGGCTAGTGCCTATCATACTGGACAGCACAGGTCTTGAGAAAGCATGAAGACTGTATGTCTCACCTGCTCTTCTTTTCATTCTGATATGGTGATGGTAGAGAAGGATGGTAAAAGAAGATATTAGATTTACACTCCATGCTCTGAACCATAATTTCTGATAAAGAGATGAAAATGTCCTTTTAGGCACAAAAAACAGTGTGTACTGTCCTTTGGATTTCTTTCCTGCTGGGAACTTTCTCATGCCTGATATGCTTCTGGACTATTTTTGATGGGAGGAGTGTTGTTGTCCTCATCGTTTGATAAGGCAACAAAAATTGACTTCTCAGCCACTAAAGCTGCATGGCTTTAGTGGGTTACTTCCCCTCTCTCCCTTTTGTTTTTTTCTTATGTAAGATTATTAAACATTTATCTAATTTCACAGGGCTATGTGTTTATGAAGTAACGATGCTTTGTAAACAGTTAATTATTCTAATTATTTTGCTAATTATAACAACAACATGGGACCAACATAGAGCTTTTATTTTGATGGTCATCTCTTCCTAAACCCTGAGATCTATAAAAATATGTTTCCCTTATTACACACTTATTTAAAAATCTATCAATTAATTCAATCTTTTCAATATACAGGAAAGTGGGAGAAATAATAAGAGAACACTGAAATGAAGCAAATTTTGATATGCTTTCAAATTTGCTGTGTCTCTTTTCCTCTTTCTTTTAAGAAATAATATGTTATATATATAAAGAGCTCTGGGGGCGTAGTGCCTAAGCATTTGACTACTAACCAGAAAGTTGGCGGTTCAAACTCATGAGCCACTTTGTGGAAGGAAGACTGGGCAATCTACTTCTGTAAAGATTTACTGACTTAGAAACCCAAATGGGGTCACTATGAGTTGGAATTGACTTTATGGCAGTCATGTGTTTTTCTTTTCTTTTCTTCTTCTTCTTTTTTTTTTGGTATGTTATATATAAAAGCTCTATCATTTTTCCAATTCTCCTTCCTCCCCCTGGGAGGTAATCACTGCCACAACAATGGTGAGCATCCTGCCCATCAGTGGTCTCAGACCTTGATGAGGCCATACAGCATGGCATTGAGGGACAGGAAGCATAGAGATATCTACAACACTTTTTTACTGTGTGACCTTGAGGAAGTTAGTTAACTTCTTACTTTCATCATCTAAAAAACTAGGATAGTGGAGTCTGCATTATAGAGTTACTGTGAGAATAATTTGCATTCACTTTTAACGGCCCATATTAAGTTCTGTATAAAATATTAGCTATAATTATTATTGCAAAGGTTTGTATATATGTGTGGGGTCAAGATTTATAGTTACACTTCCTTTTTCTTAGTCAACATTATGTTTCTGGAATGTACTCATGTTGACACATTCAGAGTGAATTAATTTTGACTATGTGTAGAATTTTTTTCAATACTTATTCATTCCCATTGACAGACTTGTTTTTCTTTTTTGGCATTATACTTCCTGTTCTCCAACCTGTCTCTTGTCCATGGGAGCTGTCATTCTGCACGTCTCCCTCACCCCCTCCTTGCCTTGTAATTTGGTCTTGGTTCCTGTTGTAAATCTGCAAAGTGGAAGGAGCATTTTCAGCTTCTCAGATCACCTTGCC
The DNA here is from genome assembly GCF_000298275.1 of Orycteropus afer afer. Taxonomy (NCBI): domain Eukaryota; kingdom Metazoa; phylum Chordata; class Mammalia; order Tubulidentata; family Orycteropodidae; genus Orycteropus; species Orycteropus afer. Next base: position 3,104,104 of record NW_006921673.1, on the reverse strand, counting down.
CACAGAAACCAGAGATGTGACCATCGATTCATGGACTGCAGAAAGAATCCTTAGAGCTTCTAGTCCAGCCACCACCTATTTTCCTGCTTGTAGGTGGGGAAACAGGCCCATATCCAGATAGGAACCCAGGACTCAAGACTCCCAGTCCAAGGACCTTGTCTCATATTTTGTTCTTTGACAGATATTTTTGCTGCTTCCAGTATTTTGTTATTAAATAGAATGATCCAGTGAACCCTTGGCATATTTCCTGGCATACACGTACACAATCTATTTGTCCTTGTATCCCAAGAACTAGTGCCAAACCAGAAATACAGGTGTTAATGAATTCATTGTTAAAGTGAATTGATTTTTCATGCATGTAGGTATTGACTTCCTAAATCAATTACAAAAAAAGGAATTATGGGCACATATCAGATCCTCAGTAAGCTGCTGAGGCTTGGTAGAGGGAGGTCAAGCATGTGTGTAGAACAGCCGGTCTTCTATGCATCAGAGGTTAACACAGTAAATGAAAGGCATTTGACACCTATTCAAGGAGTTAAATGGTGAAAACACAAACATGAAAAACTACTTGAGAAAGATAGTGAGGGGAATTATTTAAAAACTACCCTGTTAGTGAGGCTTATACTGACATGTCGTTAATCTTTTCCTACTTTAATAAGAATTTCAGAACACTTAATTGTGCTCCTGTGCAACCAGTATATAGACTAAGAAGCAGTCAATCAGATGGACACAAAAAGGTGACACTCTGTGGTTTCTGATCAGGTCAGATGTATTTCAGGGTTGTTTGCTTTCATCATACTTATTCAACCTGTGTGCTGAAAAAATAACCCAAGAAGCTAGACTATATGAAGAAGAACACATCATCAGGCTTGGAGGAAAACTCATTTAACAACCTGTGATATGTAAAAGACACAACCTTGCTTGCTGAAAGTGAATATGATTTGAAGCACTTACTGATGAAGATCAAAGACTACAGACTGCAGTATGGATTACACATAACATAAAGAAAAAAAAAAAAAAAACTTTACAAATGGACCAACAAGCAACAGCATGATAAAAACTGAAGTTGTCAAGAATTTCATTTTATAATCAATGCCCATAGTAGCAGAAGTCAAGAAATCAAGCTGCGAGAGGCGGGGCAAGATGGCGGACTAGGCAGAAGGATTGCACAGACCCTCTTCAACAAA
>NW_006921673.1:3089653-3095907 GCF_000298275.1 Orycteropus afer afer | reverse complement strand
TATATGTGAACTGCTGTATGAAAAGTGAATTTACTCTGTAAATCTTCACCCAAATCCTAAAAAAAAAAAAAAAAAAGAAATCAAGCTGCATATTGCATTGGGTAAATGTGCTGCAAGAGTCCTCTTTAAAGTGTTAAAAAGCAAAGATGCCACCTTGAGAACTTAGGTGCACCAGATCCAAGCCATGCTATTTTCAATTACCTCATACACATGTAAAATCTGAATAATCAATAAGGAAGATTGAAGAAGAATTGATGCATTTGAATTATAGTGTTGTTGAAAAGTATTGAATATACTCCAGAAGAACAAATTTGTGTTGACAAAACAAAAGCCTGAATGCTCATTAGAAGCAAAGATGGGGAGACTTCACCTCATGTACATTGGATGTGTGATCAGGAGGTGCCAGTACCTGGAGATGGACATAATGATTAGTAAAGTCAGAAAAAAAAAGGAGGAAGGCCCTCAAAGATACGGAGTAATAACTTTAAGATGGATTAACTGCAATAATGGCTCAAACATAGCAATGATTTTGAGGATGGCACAGGACTGGAGAGTGTTTGGTTCTGTTGTACATTGGGTCACAATGAGTTGGAACTGACTTGCAGGCACCTAACAACAACAACAACAGAAATGTATATAGAAAAGTAAGGTGATTTTCAATACAAAATCCAGGTTCTTGGTTGCTCCTGAGGAGAACAGAGTGTGTTGAAATGGAGGTGGGGCACAAATGGGCTTTTAAGGAATAGACAGTATTTTTTTTCTTAATTTGGATTGCTTTACGTGTTCTTTTCTATGTGTGTGTTAGGCTGGGTTCTCTAAGGAAGGGAAACCAGTAAAGCTTATGTATACATATGGAAAAGGAGAAATTTATCTTTGGAAAATGGCTCACAACTTATAGAAGCTGGCAAGTCCCAAGTTCATGGATCAAACATCAAGCTGGCTTTTCCTGACTCACACAGCTGCAGGCGTTGAGGAGCTCAAGGTTGACAGGCAGTATACCAGCTGTTGACTCCAATGAATGATGAATCCAAGATCTCCAGGCCAAATGATGGATTGTTTGCTCATGGATAGTTGTAGATAGCACAACAGGATCCCAATCCACAGAAGAGTGTCTCTTTTCCCAGGATGTCCATAAATATATTAGAAGCAGGCCACACACCTAGAAAAACTCCTTATCAATGGATTGGCTCTTCAAGACATATACATCGATCCCATCATGGAAATAACCCATATCACAATTGCTTAAACCACTCAGAATTCTGGTCCAGCCAAGTTAACACACAACTCCAACTATCACAGTCTACCTCTTGTCAACTTAGCAGTTATACACATATTTTTAACCATATATAATCTCTAAATAAGGACAATTATAAAGTCATATTTGCACCTACTATGATACACTAAATCATACAACCAAAACACATTGACCTTGTTTACATTTCACAGTTCGTAACAGAAGGACACAAAAATATTTGATGCACATATACAATGAAGAAATATAACAATCACAGTCTTCAATTTTGAAACTGGTCACATGGTCTTAGCTGATATTCATAAATACCTTCTTCCACCACCCATTCTGTATTTCCCTTGCCCTCAGCTAGCACTTAAGCTGGTCGTGGTTCTTTGCCTGGTGGGGTGACCCAAGAAGGGGTCTCTATGAGTCGGGGCCAACTCAATGGCACATAACAACAACAACAACAACAGTTCCTCTGTTTTCAATAAAGGGGTCTGTTTTCAAAGAGGAGGCAAATAAGAAGGGTTTGCTTTAGCCACCTGGGATTTAAAAGGTCCAACCTATGCCCATAGAACTCGATGAACATGAGACATACTTTTGAGAGTATTATGGATCAAACTTTGTCCTCAAAAAAGATGTTGAAATTCTAGTTTTGGGTAGCCGAAGACAATCTTGTTTGCAAAACAGTCTTTGAAGAGGTTATCAGTTAAATTAACATAAAATCTTGCTGGAGTAGGGTGAGTCCTAATCTAATCTGACTGATGTCCTTACAAAAGATGATAAGAGACAGTGACACAGATGGAAGACAGCTATGTGATGATGAAGACAGAGACTACAGGAGACAGAGCTGTAAACCAAGAATTAAATCAAGGATTACTGGGAGCCAGCAGAAGCTAGGAGAGAGGCATGGGACCGATTCTTTCTCAGAGCCCTCAGAAAGAAATAGCATGACTGACACCCTAATTTTGGATTGCTAGCCTTCAGAACTGTGAGACAATAACTTTCTGATTTATAAGCCACCCAATCTGTGGTATTTTATTAGGACAGTCCTAAGGGAAGTAATAGAGGGAATAAAGATACAGAGTGAATGGGCTATAAACCAAGGAAGACCTGAATGACATAGTAATGTGAACAAGGCAGACAGCCAATGTTTCTCAGAAAAATATTAGAAGTTCACCTATCAGGGTCTCATTTCTTAAGGTGAATGTTTAGCAATTAGTAAAGCAAAGGCCTGAGGCCTGAACAGGTAAGGCAGGCGGGGGACAGCCCCCAGGCGGCAGGGAGCAGTGGCAGACAGGGCCGGCAGGAGAAGGTAGTGGGTTGCCCACATGCTGTGCATGAGGTCACTTTGAGTCCAAGACAACTCTATAGCACCTAACAACAACAACAACAAAACAAAGAAAATCAAATGAGTGCAAACCACTATATAGACCTTTCTAAGATCAACAGTTCACTAAACAGGATTAACAGAATTGAGCAACATGATTGGGAGAGGCATTTAAAATTGTGAACTTAGTATTTTCTCACCCTGAATCATGTTAGACAATTTTGTCAACCTAGAGGTTGAGTTTTATGTATTAGGGCCGTTTGAATGTAAACCACAGAAACACAACTAAAACTGGATTAGGTACATATATGTATATTTTACTAATGCAATCTGAAGACATGATATCTCTCAGATTAAAAAAAGAATGAAAGAACCTTTGGAAGCAGGGTTTTAAAGATTGCAGTTTGAGACTTCAGGCCCCCAGTATTATTATCTCCGTCTGCCTTTCTTTTCTCCTGTGCTATGCTTCTTATTGAGTATTATTTTCACTTTTTTTCCCCCCTCTTCAATTCCATCAACCCTACTTAGAGAATCTCCTCTCATAGGCACTGTGATCTATATAATAGGCTAAATTACCCTGCTTGTGCTCCCCAGTGTCAGTTGCTCTTGCTGAGTCAAATAGATTTCATTTTAAAAATGTGTAACTGACACACAAAACTGCCTTCAATGTCTATTAAGTACTTGGATTTGGAAGTCATGAGCCTCCAAAGTGGCTATTTTTAGCTCAAATTGAGAAAAAGCAGGGATTGTTGGTACACAGTGAAAGAGAAAATGGAAAAGAGGAATTCTGCTTCTGATGATGGTTGATAAACTTGTAGTACACTGATCTTCACAAGAAAACCACTACCAAAACGAGACAAAACACAATAAAAACCTACTTGAAATATCACCGAGCAGCTAGTACACCTAGTCCTTGATGAACCAAGATCCTTAAGTGAAGGGAAATTCGTTAAGTTTCACCTGACATTCTATGCTACTTTTTGCTTCATTCATTTGTTAATCAATAAGCAGCATTGGCTGAATCACTGATAAATCAAATCGGAGAGTTGACTAAGGGGTAGAGAAGCTGAACACAGCTTTCAGTAGCCTCATGGACCTGGAGAGAAAAATTTTGAGTTGTGTAGCAAGGCACCTCAATATTTTGAAAGGATGGGAGCCTTAGAGAAGTAAGCCTGACAATGAGTTATTTCCCCTTGAAGTATTTTCCATTAATAAGGAGATAAATTGAGAGTCTGGAGAGCTGAGCAGAAAACAGTACTAAGAATAGTTATGAATAGTCTTACTTGCTGGGAGATGAAAACTGAAGTTGAAAATCCATCAGTATGGACAAACTCTAGTAAACACCCCAGCTCTCATTTGGGACACCTGAAGGACTAGGTAGACCAAATTGTGAAAAGGCTACCTTAAAATTCTTTACACCAGGTCTTTTACTTTGTAAAGGGATTAGCACTAAATTGTAAAAATCTCACTTGTGCTATGTTATTAATTTAGTATTTCGAAGCATCAATCTACAAGATTATATGTAATTGACAATTGTGCAAATGTGTAAGGCACCTCCACATATAATATCTCCATCAACCATCAAAAATTACTTCAAAAAAGAAAATGGGTTTATGCTTATCTTTTAGACAGCAAAGTGAACACTAAAATAGTTTGGATATTTTGCAGAAGGGTATGGAGTTTGTAATGGGTAGAAACAGGATGTTCCTGGTAATAGACAGTATTGATAGATGTTAGATAGATATTGTACAATTCAATGTAGATTCAATTTTGTTATCAGAACTAATTTTTCTGTACATGATCTACATTTCAGTTATCACCATTTAAAAAAAAACAAAAGAAATTTTAGTTTAATTCATGTAGATTATTTATTCATATAAGCTATTGTATTGTTAGAATTTATAACCTCATATATATAAATAAAGGAGCTCTGGTAGCGTAGTGCCTAAGACACTTGACTGCTACCAGAAGGCTAGTGGTTCAAACCCACTAGCCACTCCTCGGAAGAAAGGTTGGGCAATCTACTTCCGTAGTGATACTGCCTCGGAAACACAAGGAGGGGTCGCTATGAGTTGGATCCGACTTGACAGCACATAACAACAACATATAAATAAGGAGCTCAGGTAGTGCTGTGGTTAAGCCCATTCGGCTGCTAACCAAAAGTTCCACAGTTCAATCCAACCAGCCACTCTATAGGAGAAAGAAGACACAGTCTGCTTCCATAAAGATTTACAATGTTGGACCTATGCTTGTTGCTATGAGATGAAATCTACTCGATGGCAGTGGGTTTTTGGTGAGTATATGAGTAATTTATGTCATGTTTCTTTGTACTTAGAAATTTGGCAATTTAATATTTTCCATGTCAGTGGCAAACAGGCGTTTTTTGTTTTGTTTTGTTCCCACAGTAGACCATTAACTGTGAAATGTCTATGTGTACACAGAATGAAAGGATTATATGATGCTCTTATGATGAAGGTTCATGGCGTGAGGAACATTAGAAAGTGAGATCTAAGTTATTTAACTCCTATATTTTCTTTTTCTTCACAAACCATTAACCTTAATTTATTGCTGAATTTTACCCTTCCGGACTTTCACTGACTACCACCTGTCTGCCAATATTTCCTACTGAGGTGGCTTGTTGGAAGCTATACAACTGGTATTTCAAATACTAGCAGGGTTACCCATGGTGGACAGGTTTCAATGGAACATCAAGATTAAGACAACTGGGGAGATAGACCTGGTAATCTACTTCAGAAAATTAGCCATTGCAAACATTGAATCTTTTATTGTATAGTTCTAGAAGATGAGCTTCCTCCTTCGAAGGCATTACAATAGCTGCAACCATGAGCTCAAATATACCAAGGATCATGAACACGACAGGCAACTGGATAATGTTTTATTCTATTGTTAAAGGGGTTGCCATGAGTCTGAGCTGACTCAATGGCAACTAACAAGAATACCAACTTTCACTGAACACTTCTTTCCTTCTTGGTCTATAGTGTACCAAGTGTTGAAGTGAAGGAAGAAAAAGATGTGCAACAACAGCAACAACCTCAATAAGAAATCAAAACTCTTCCTTTGATGCAAAAGCCCAATCTGAAACAAATGTTTTGCTAAACCTTCTCATCAGTTAGATTTCTCACTTCCTCCAATGAGCTCTCAAAAATATTAATAGGACTCAGTTCGACCCTCTTTGGCTATACTTGGTCTGTCTTACAATCCAGTGATTTATATATGGTCCATCTCATTCACTTGATGGTTCAGTGCTTGAGGGTAAGATGTTCTTTCGCTCATATAGCAGAATGCCTAAAAGAGTAACTTTAACAAAACCCCATCTTTAAGCTTAATGCTCAAATCCTCATGTGTTAGTTTTGGCTCTGTCCAAACATTTGTTTGCCATCAGTGCTCATAATTTCTGAACTCCTTTTCAGGCATCTGGTTCAGGATTCCTTATTGGTCAATTAGAGTGCCATGAACACTTACTTAATTCCTCCCAACCAGCGAGTTTTGTTCAGGAAATTGGAGAGGTGGATTCTGGCAAGACAGAAATCATGCATCTAGAAAATGTTTAAGGCTTGGCGCTAACAGGAAATTGTAACTGTGCCATATCCAAGTAGATTCTATTTTTTTTTTTTTTTTATTAGGATTTGGGTGAAGATTTACAGAGTAAATTCACTTTTCATACATCAG
>NW_006921673.1:3067943-3070702 GCF_000298275.1 Orycteropus afer afer | reverse complement strand
TGTGTCTGTGTTAATTGGTTTCCCTTTTCTTTGTTGAAGAGGGTCTGTGCAATCCTTCTGCCTAGTCCGCCATCTTGCCCCGCCTCCTCCAAGTGGATTCTTAACCTCCTAAAATGTGTTTCTCCTTTTCCTAATCACAAAAGCCAGTGTAAACCATTTAATTTTGCAATTACAGGATGAAGAACTGAAAACAGCATAGCCTTAGGCAAGAAGTGAGCATCCTCACACTATATCCTCATTAGTGAGGATATATGTGTCATCTCTGGGCAACCCATTATGTATCCTTTATTTGTGTATTAATTAAAAAAGAAGTCTTCGTGGTAGCATGAATCTATATGACAGTAAAACCATACAGTTCTCTAACTTCAGAAAAATAGTGTTAAAAAGCAGTTTTGGGGTCTAATTAAAAAGGCCTATATTTTAGTACTGCACCACACTGCACATATGTTCATGCTCTCAATCTCCCATGCTGCCACTGAAACACGTTTTGTTTCATTCCGTGAACATTACTGCTGTTAGAACACTGGTTTTTGGCTGGAAATTGGAGAGCAGAGGGAGGAAGAGAGGTTTTTCAAAAAGAGGAGGGATTTCCATTGTTTCCAGGAAACTGCTAAAATATGTGTATGTTTTCTGAGCATTTCTCACGTTTTCAAGGCCCTGTTTTCCACCTCTGACTTTTGTCTCCAATCTCTGCTGAGCCTGCTCATTGCTAACATAAACAGATGGAATCCCCCAAATGCTAGAGAACGTGATTAGATAGTGACTTCACAGGAAAAATGGAGGACTTCTTTGCAAATGAGAGATAAAAGCTTTCCTAAACACAGGTCAGAAAGCAAAGGTAGAGCTTTTTGTTCTGATTTTTTATATTCTTATTCAAATGATGGAAATGGATTCAAATGTAAAACATGGCAATGTTTCATTCTTAGGATGATATATAAAGAATTTTCTTATATGCTTCAAGATTTTGAGACTTTTCCTTGAAACAAATAGAAAGTAGCTGAAAAGGCATTGTGTTTGAAAAAATATATAGAGAGAAGTTGTGTTGAAACAAATGGGAAGACACAGAATATTAGCTAGTGCTCACTGACTTTCTTTATGGGGTTTCAGCTATTTATCATCAATTTAGAAACAAATTTTATTTTTGTGTGATGAATAGCTGGACTTTGTGCTATGAACAATTTGAGAGATAAGGGGCAAAGGGAACTTCCCACTTCAGTTTTTATATAAGGAATATTTCAAGATAAGATGAAGTGTGAAGTGTGCTCCCTTATTCTTCTCAGATCTGTTACTTGTTCTTAACTGCATAAGCAATTTTGAATGTGTCAGGATATGAACCATTTTGGCAAATGGGAGTTAAGTGCTTTTTAAGTTTAAATATTTGAATAAATGAACAGAAATCAGAAAGGAGACATAGTTTTGAGTGTATAAAAACATTAAAAAAAAATATTGAACAATTCAGAACTACATATAGCCTAGTTGGTACAACATAGCCTTCTTCAAATTTAAGGCAACTTTTGATGCAAACCATTTTGTTTTAAATTGAAACTTCCTGTGTTAGGGTGAGTTCTCTACAGAAACAAAACCAGTAAGCTTAGTAAGAGAGAGAGAGAGAGAAAGAGAGAGAGAGATTTATCTTAGGAAAATGGCTCACACACTTACAGAAGGTGGCATGTCCAAAGTTCTTGGACCAAACATCAAGCTGGATGCCTTCCCTGACTCACAAAACTGCAAGGGCTGATGATCTCAAGGTTGGCAGGCAGTATACTGGCTGTTGACTCCAAAAATGATGAATCCAAGATCTCTAGGCCAGATGGTGGATTGTTGACTCACAGATAGTTGTAGGCAGCACAACAGGATCCCAGTTCACAGAAGAGTATCTCTTTTCCCAGGATGTCCACAAATATATTGGAAGCAGGCCACACCCCTAAGGAATCTCCCTTTCAATGGATCGACTGCTCACAACATATACATCTGCTCCCATCATGGGAATAACCCAAACCACAACTGCTTAAATCACACCAAATTGTGGTCCACCCAAGTTGACACACAACTCCAACAATCGTAGTCCACCCCTTGTCAACTTGGCAGTTGTACATATCTTCTTAACCATATATAATCTCTAAATAAAGACATATTTAAATAAATTCATATTTGAACCTAACATGATACATTAACACATATACAACTGAAACACATAAACCTTGTTTAATTTCACAGTCCATAACAGAAATAAACAAAAATATTTGATGCATATATGCAATGAAGAAATAAAGCAATCACAGTCCTTGTTTCTGCAACTGGTCACATGGTCATAACTGATATTCAGAACTACCTTTTTCCACCCTTGCCCTGAGCAAGCACTTCAGCTGGTCGTGGTTTTTTGCCTGGTAGGGTATGTTAGACTGCGTTCTGTAGAGAAACAAAAACCATTTATCTTAGGGAAATGGCTCACAAATGCATTGAAGCCGGCAAGTCCAAAGTCCCTGGAGGAAATGTCGGGCTGGAGGCAGCCTTAGGTTCCACAACCGTAGGGGGCCGAGAAGCTCAAGGCTGGCAGGCAGTAGACTGTTGACACCAATGAAAGATGAGACCAAGATCTCCAGGCCAAATGGTGGGCTGCTCACTCACAGAAAGTTGTAGGCAGCACACCAGAGTACTGATCCACAGAAGAATGTCTCTCTTCCCAGGATGTCCCTGGATATCCTGGAAGCAGACCACACCCCTAGGGAAACTCCCCTTGGGCAGATTGGCCACTCAGA
>NW_006921673.1:3064983-3065998 GCF_000298275.1 Orycteropus afer afer | reverse complement strand
AAGGCATTCTGTAAGTCCATGGATGGTAGTTTTAGCAGAAGCATTGCATGCAGGGAAGGCAAATCCATATCCAGAATAAGTATCTATTCCAGTAATAACAAAATGCTGTCCTTTCCATGATGGAAGTGGTCCAATGTAGTCAACCTGCCACCAGGTTGCTGGCTGATCACCCTGAGGAATGGTTCCATATCATGGACTCAGGGTTGATCTCTGCTATTGGCAGATTGAGCACTTAGCAGTGGCAGTAGCCAAATCAATGTTGGTAAGTGGGAGTCCATGTTGCTGAGCTCATGTATAACCTCCATCCCTGCCACAATGGCCACTTTGTTCATGAGCCCATTGAGCAGTGACAGGAGTAGCTGGGGAAAAAGGACAGCTGGTTTCCACTGATCGTGTCATTCTATCCACCTGATTGTTAAAGTCCTCCTCTGTCTAGGTCACTTTTTGATGGCCATTCACATGAGACACAGATACCTTTACTCCTTTGGCCCATTCAGAGAGTTCTATCCACAAACTTCTTCTCCATACATCCTTAACACCAATCTTCCAATCATGCTCCTTCCAAGTCCCAGACCATCCAGCTAAGCTGTTAGCCACAGCCCATGAATCTGTACATAATTGCACATCTGGCCATTTCTTGTTCCATGCAAAGTGAACAGCCATACACATGGCTTGAAGTTCTGCCCATTGGGAAGATTTCCCTTCACCACTGTCCATTAAGGAAGTCCCAGAAAGGGGCTGCAGTGCTGCTGCTGTCCACTTTTGAGTGGTGCCTGCATATTGTGCAGAACCATTGGTAAACCAGGCACAAGTTTTCTCTTCCTCAGTCAACTGATCATAAGGAACTCCCCATGAGGCCATAGGTGTGGAGTGGGACACGGAAGGTAATGTGACTGGAGCGGAGACCAGAGGCATTTGGGCCACTTTCTCATGCAACTTATTTGTGCCTTCAGGTCCTGCTCGAGCCCGATCTCTGATATACCACTTCCATTTAATGATGGAGTGCTGCTGTGCA
>NW_006921673.1:3063035-3064326 GCF_000298275.1 Orycteropus afer afer | reverse complement strand
ATATACCCCTGAGGAAGGACTGAGAAAGTATACTGTTGGCCTTGCCAACTGAAGGCAAACTGCTTCTGATGGCCTTTTGAAACTGGTATTGAGAAAAAGGCATTGGCCAGATCAATAGCTGCATACCAAGTACCAGGAGATGTACTAATTTCCTCAAGCAATGAAACCACATCAGGAACAGCAGCTGCAATTGCAGTCACCACCTGATTAAGTTTACGATAATCTCCTGTCATTCTCCAAGATCCATCTGTTTTTTGCACAGGCCAAATAAGTGAATTAAATGGGGATGTGGAGGGAATCACCACCCCTGCATCTCTCAAGTTCTTGGTGGTGGCTGTAATCTCTGCAACCCCTCCAGGGATGCAGTACTGCTTTTGGTTTACTATTTTTGTAGGTAGAGACAGTTCTAATGGTTTCCACTTGTCTTTTCCTACCAAAATAGCCCTTACTCCATATGTCAGAGAGCCAATGTGGGAATTCTGCCAATTGCTGAGTATATCTATTCCAATTATACATTCTGGCACTTGGGAAATCACTACAGGATGGGTTTGGGGACCCACTGGACCCACTGTGTGATGCACCTTGGCTAAAACTCCATCAATAACTTCACCTCCATATGCCCCCACTCTGATAGGTGGGACACAATGATGCTTTGGGTATCCTGGAATTAGTGTCAATTCAGAGACAGTGTCCAGTAATCTTTGAAAAGACTGATTATTTCCTTTTCCCCAATGAACAGTCATTATCATAAAAGGCCTCAGATCCCTTTGGGGAAGGCTAGGAGAAAGACTGACATTATAGATTTTTGGCAATGTTGTGGGGTCCTTCCTCAAAGGGACCTTACCTCCCCTTCATTCAAGGGGTTGTGGATCTGTAAACTGACTCAAGTCTGGGAATTGATTGAGAGGTTGTGACTCTGTATTATGGTGATTCAATCTAGGTTGCTGTTCACATGACCTAGAATTCTTTTATCTATACAGATCAAGTAAACATTTAGTAGGCTTGCCTTGTATTTCACTACTAGGAACACCATGAGCAAGTAGCCAATGTCATAATTCCACATGAGTCAAACTATTCTGATTACTGTTCTAACTCTGCTGTCCATTATGGTAACCACACCCACCTTGCCTTTGTCGATTAACTGCTGCCACTTGGCCCCTACTACCATGGGGTCCAATCAGCCCCATCGTAGTTAAGTATCTTAGTTCAATTAGGGCAGTTCCCATTGTCAAATCAGATTTACATAAAATAGCAATCACAGCAGTCTTCAAGGATGATGGAGCTCCCTTCA
>NW_006921673.1:3055749-3062928 GCF_000298275.1 Orycteropus afer afer | reverse complement strand
ATTAAACCAAGGCAGGTCTGGTACTTCAACTTGACTTAAGGTAGGCCACCACATAATCCATGTCTCAGTAAGCCAACCAAATAAACTATTAGATCCTTTCCTAACCTCTCGAGCTGAGACATCGAATGAAGAATCCATACTTAGTGGACCTGAATCAATAAACTCAGACTGATCCAATGTTACATTTCTTGCACATATTATCACACACCCTCACTAGCCATTCCCATACATATTTTCCAGGTTTCTGTCTGTACATGTTGGCAGAATCAAGTAGGTCTTTTTGGGTATAGCGTGTCACCTCCTCAGTCACACTTTCTATTTCACCTCTTGGGGCTCACTTAGACTTGACCTTTGTTATGGGCCTAGCTGCTAGAATAGGTGCTTGAGGCAGTTCCTGAAAGCATTCAGGAATGTCTTCCATGGCATCTGCCTCACACAATAACCCTGCAGGACGGGTTTGGCTAGTCCTCTCAAACTGAGGGGGAAGGGATAATGGTTTTACAGTAATCCCTTAAGATGGGAGGGATTCAACAGAATTTACAGGCTCCATATCCTCATCTTCCTGATCATCTGTTCATATGTCCCCATTTCAGGTTGCAGGATTCCATTTTTTTTTTTTTTTTTTTATAATCAGTGCCCTCAGTTTAACAGCAGACACTGTTCTGTGTTGGAAATTGAGCTGGTGTTGTAATTCAGCCACTCTTACAATAAGACTCTGGATTTGGGTTTCAGCTATGTCAGCTCTGTTAGTAGAAGCTATAATCCTTTCTTTCAGAGCACAGCTGGAAGTACTGAGGTCATTTATGCAGCACTTAAGCAGAGACTCAGCAGCTTTGAGCCCATTTCACTCTTTCACCAATTTATCCATTGTAAGTAGGACCAACCAACCAGCTTCCTTATACTCCTCATTCTGACAAAATTGCAGAAAAGTATCAAATATCCGATCACCCAGAGCATCACTTCTCACAAGTACTTGATTTATTGGTGGTGCTATTTTGCATATTAATTTTGCCATCTCACTCCATGGATTAGTAGGGTCCTCTTTACTAGCAGATGCAGAGTTGCTAGTGTCATCAAAATTAATCAAACTGGAGAACCAATCTAGGAAGCCCATCCTTATGATTTGTCTCTCTAGAACCACTCCTGGTAGCAAATGTGTTAGACTGGGTTCTCTAGAGAAACAAAACCAGCAAAGCTTATATATATATATAAAGAGAGAGAAATTTATCTTAGGAAAATGACTCACAAATGTATAGAAGCTGGCAAGTCTAAAGTCCTTGGAGGAAACGTTGGGCTGGAGGCAACCTTAGCTTCCACAACCATAGAGGGCCAAGAAGCTCAAGGCTGGCAGGCAGTACACTGGCTATTGACTGCAATGAAAGACGAATCCAAGATCTGCAGGCCGAACGGTGGGCTGTTCACTCACAGAAAGTTGTAGGCAGCACACCAGAGTCCTGATCCACAGAAGAATGTCTCTCTTCCCAGGATGTCCCTGGATATCCTGAAAGCAGACCACACACTTATGGAAACTCCCTTTGGGCAGATTGGCCACTCAGAACACAGTCATCGGATCCCATCATGGGAACAACCACACGGAACTGGGGTCCAGCCAAGTTGACCCACAGCTCCAACTATTGCATGGGGTGACCCAAACTTTCATTCCTGAAGGGTCTCAGCCATTAATAGTCATATTAGAATTGGGTCGCTGTAATTTTCCATTGATTTAATCAATGGTAATACTAAGGAAAAAGTCTCCTGTATTCCAGACATATTTTTAACTCCATTATGTAATGTCAATCCAATTTCTTCTTGGTAATCAAGTTCTATCACACCAAATAGTATAATAATGCCCTTCTTTGCCTGTTGACACCCAGAGGCATGAGGAAGCCAAAATGGCCAGGTGGCATTCTTAACTTCTAGTTCAATGCAATCAGTATTGTGTCTCCAGGTGGGAGTGTTCCTCCTTTTGGGACTAAGATCTCCAGACCCACAGAGCGTAGGGTAACAGGGACAGGAAGAAAAAAAAAATTTGAGTGGGTCACTAGGGATAATAGTGAGTACCACTCTCGTTTCCACCCCTTGGTTTCTGGACCTGTGAATCCTGGCTATTGGAGAAACAGCACCATATACCGGATGTTGGTTTAGAGCATATACAGCCTCTGGAGAACATTGCCCCAACCCTTCAAGGTATTTTCACCTAGCTGGTGACATTATTTTGTTTTTAGTAGGCTGTTTCATCATTCTATGAAGCCAGCTGCTTCAGGATGATGGGCATGGTAAGACCAGTGAATTCCATGAGCATAGGCACATTGCCACACTTCATTTGCTGTAAAGTCAATTTCTTGATCTGAAGCAATGTTGTGTGGGATACCATGACAATGGATAAGGCATTCTGAAAATCTACAGATGGTAGTTTTGGCAGAAGCATTTCATGCAGGGAAGGCAAATCCATATCCAGAATAAGTATCTATTCTAGTAAGAACAAAACACTGTCCTTTCCATGATGGAAGTTGTCCAATGTAATCAACCTGCACTAGGTTGCTGGCTGATTACCCCAGGGAATGGTTCCATATCATGGACTCAGTGTTGGTCTCTGCTATTGGCAGATTGGGCACTTAGCAGTGGTGGTAGCCAAATCAGCCTTGATAAGTGGAAGACCATGTTGCTGAGCCCATGCTTAACCTCCATCCCTGCCACCATGGCCACTTTGTTCATGAGCCCATTGAGTAATGACAGGAGTAGCTGGGGAAAAAGAATGACTAGTTTCTACTGAATGTGTCATCCTATCCACTTGATTGTTAAAGTCCTTCTCTGCTGAGGTCATCTTTTGGTGGGCATTCATATGAGACACAAATATCTTTACTCCTTAGGCCCATTCAGAGAGCTCTGTCCAGATAACTTTTCTCCATACATCCTTGTCACCAATTTTCCAATCATGCTCCTTCCAGGTCCCAGACTATTCAGCTATAAGCCATTGGCCATGAATCTGTATACAAATGTACATTTGACCATTTTTCTTTCCATGCAAAGTGAACAGCCAGATGCATGGCTCAAAGTTCTGCCCATTGGGAGGATTTCCCTTCACCACTGTCTTTCATGGAAGTCCCAGAAAGGGACTGCAGTGCTGCTGCTGTCCACTTTTGAGTGGTGCCTTCATATCATGCAGAATCATCTGTAAACCAGGCAAGAATTTTCTCTTCTTCAGTCTAACCGTAAGGAACTCCCCATGATGCCATAGGTACAGACTGGGAGAGAGAAAGCAATGTGACTGGAGTGGAGACCAGAGACATTTGGGCCTCTTCCTCATGCAACTTACTTGTGCCTTCAGGTCCTGCTTGAGCCTGATCTCTGATATGCCACTTCCATTTACTGATGGAGTGCTGCTGTGCACGTCCAACTTTATGACTCTGTGGATCAGACAACACCGAGTTCATGATGGGCAGCTCAGGCCTCATGGTGACTTGGTGGCCCATGGTCAGGTGTTCAGTCTCTACTAAATCCCAGTAACAAGCCAAAAGCTGTTTCTCAAAAGGAGAGTAGTCATCTGCAGAGGATGGCAGGGCTTTGCCCCCAAATCCCAAGGATCTGCCTTGAGATTCACCAATACAGATCTGCCAAAGAATCCAAACAGCATCTCTATCTACTATAGACACTTCACGCACCATTGGATCAGGCAGATCATAGGGCCCAAGTGGCAGAGCAACTTGTACAGCAGCCTGAACCTGTTGCAGAGCCTTCTGTTGTTCTGGGCCCCACTCAAAACTAGCAGCTTTTCAAGTTACTTGACAAACAGGCTGAAGTAACACACCCAAATGAGGGGATATGTTACCTCCAAAATCTAAAGATACCCACCAGACGTTGTGCCTTCTTTTTAATTGTGGGGGAAGCCCGATACAAAAACTTATCCTTCACTTTAGTAGAAATATCTCAATATGCCCCATACCATGGGAGCCCTAGAAATTTCACTGAAGTGGAAGGTGCTTGAATTTTTGTTGGGTTAATTTCCCACCCTCTAGGACACAGATTAGGACCTCTGGTAGCATAGTGTCTACTGATTTGACTGCTAACCAGAAGGCTGGTGGTTCAAACCCACTGGCCAGTCCTCAGAAGGAAGGTTGGACAATTTACTTCCATAGTGATACTGCATCAGAAACCCAAGGAGGGGTCTCTATGAGTCAGATTCGACTCAATGGCAGTGAGTGTGAGTCAGTGAGCACACAGATATCTCACCAAAAAGTCTAGAGTCATCAATACTTCTTCCTTACTAAGTCCAGGCAGCATAATATCATCAATATAATGATGGACCACTGTGATGTCTTGTGGAAGGGAAAGGCGATCAAGATCTCTATAGCCTGGATTATGACATAGTGCTGGGGAACTGATATACCCTTGAGGAAGCACTGTGAAAATATGGTGTTGGCCTTGCTAGCTGAAGACAAACTGCTTCTGGTGATCCTTTGAAATTGGTACTGAGAAAAAGTTATTGGCCAGATCAATAACTGCATACCAAGTACCAGGAGATGTACTGATTTCCTCAAGCAATGAAACAACATCAGGAACAGCAGCTGCAATTGGAGTCACCACTTGATTAAATTTATGATAATCTACTGTCATTTTCCAAGATCCATCTGTTTTTTGGAAAGGCCAAATAGGTGAATTAAATGGGGATGTGGAGGGAATCACCACCCCTGCATCCTTCAAGTCTTTGATGGTGGCAGTAATCACTGCAACCCCTCCAGGGATGCAGTATTGCTTTTGGTTTACTATTTTTGTAGGTAGAGGCAGTTCTAATGGCTTCCACTTGGCTTTTCCTACTGTAATAGTCCTTACTCCACATGTCAGGGACCCAATGTGAGAATTCTGCCAATTGCTCAGTATATCTATTCCAATTATGTATTCTGGAACTGGGGATATCATTACAGCATGGGTTCGGAGACCCACTGGACCCACTGTGAAACTCACCTGAGCTAAGACTCCATCAATAACTTGACCTCCACATGTCCCCACTTTGACTGGTGGGCCACGGTGATACTTTGGGTTTCCTGGAATTAATGTTAGTTCAGAGCCAGTCTCCAGCAATCCCCAAAAAGTGTAATTATTTCCTTTTCTCCAGTGAACAGTCGCTCTTGTAAAAGCCTTGAGATCCCTTTTGGAAAGACTGGGAGAAAGATTGACATTATAAGTTTTTGACAATGTAGTAGAGTCTTTCCTCAAGGGGACCCCTTCATTCAAGGGGTTGTGGGTCTATAAACTGACTCAAGTCTGGAAATTGATTGTGAGGCCATGACTCTGCATTCTGTTGATTCAATCTAGACTCCTGTTCATGTGACCTTGAATTCTTTTGTCTATACAGATAAGGTAAATATTTAGTAGGTTTGCCATGTATTTCATGCCTAGGAGCACCATGTGTAAGTAGCCAATGCCATAATTTCACAGGAGTCAAAGTATTCTGATTACTGTTTTGACTCTGCTAACCATTATGGTAACCATGCTCACCTTGTCTTTGTCGATTAACTGCTGCCACTTGGCCCCTACTGCCATGGGGTCCAATCAGGCCCATTGTTTAGTTAAGGGTCTTAATTCAATTAGGACACTTCCCACCGTCAAATCCAGCTTACATAAAATAGCAATCACAGCTGTCTTCAAGGATGCTGGGGCTCCCTTCAGAAATTTGTCCTCACTGTACTGGTGAAAGGCATGTCCTCTGGACTCTCCATTTCTGGCTCCAGGGGACTAATCTGATAAATTCGTTGTAACATGCCAATTTCCCTAAGCTTCTGGATACCTTCTACTACATTATAACAAGGCAGGTCTGGTACTTCTATTTGACTTCAAGTGTTGTTATTATTGTTGTTATGTGCCGTCTAGTTGGACCCAACTCATGACTACCCCTCCTTGGGTTTCTGAGTCAGTATCACTATGAAGGAGATTGCCTCATCTTCCTTCTGAGGAGTGGCTGGTTGGTTTGAACCACTAGCCTTCTGGTTAGAAGTCAAGTGCCTTACACACTGTGCTACCAGAGGCCACTGCATAATCCATGCTTCAATAAGCCAACCAAATAAACAATTAAATCCTTTCCCAACCTTTGGAGCTGAAACTTTGAATGAAGAATCTGTGCTTAGTGGGCCTAAATCAACAAACTCAGACTGATCCAATGTTATATTCCTTGCACCATTATCCCACACCCTCAGTAGCCATTCCCATACATACTCTCCAGGTTTCTGTCTGTATATGTTAGCAAAATCAATTAGGTCTTTTCAGGTGCTGTATACCACCTCCTCAGTCACACTTTGTATTTCCCCTTTTGGGGCTCGCTGGACTTAACTTTAGTCATAGGTCTAGTAGCAACAATGGGTGGTTGGGGAAGTTCCTGAGAACATTCAGCAATGTCTTCCATGGCCTCTGCCTCAGGCAATGACCTAGCAGGAACAGTTAGGTTAATCCCATCAGATGGAGGTGGAAGGGATGATGAGTTTATAGTAATCCCTTCAGATGGGAAGGATTCAACAGAATTTATAGGCTCTATATCCTGACCTTCCTGACTATCTGCCCATATGTCCCCATTCCAGGTTTCAGGATCCCATTTTTTTCCCAGTCAATGCCCTCACTTTAACTTCAGACACCATTCTGAGCTGGCAATTCGATTGGCATTGCCATTCAGTCACCCGTACAATAATACTCTGAGTTTGGCTTTCAGTAGTGTCAGCTCTCTTACTAGAAGAAATAAGGCTTTCTTTCAGAGCACAACTGGAAACATTGAGGTATTTTATGCAGTACTTGAGCTGTGACTTAGCAGCCCTGAATTCATCTCACTCTTTCACCACTTTGTCTAGCATAAGCAGGACCAACCAATCAGTTTCCTTATGCTCCACATGCAGACAAAATAGCAGAAAAGTATCAAATAT
Source organism: Orycteropus afer afer (assembly GCF_000298275.1). Taxonomy (NCBI): domain Eukaryota; kingdom Metazoa; phylum Chordata; class Mammalia; order Tubulidentata; family Orycteropodidae; genus Orycteropus; species Orycteropus afer. The sequence continues at coordinate 3,056,023 of NW_006921673.1, read as the reverse complement.
ACCATCACCCAGAGCCTCACTTCTCAAAAATACTTGATCTATTGGTGGTGCTATTTTTCATATCAATGTTGCCAACTCACACCATGGATTGGTAGGGTCCTCTGGAGGTAGAGTCACCTGTGACTCTATGATTAATCAAATTGGGCAATCAAAACAGAATTGGTGAGAACAAATTTAAGAAGCCCATCCTTATAATGTTGTCTCTCTAGAACCACTCTTGGTACCAAATGTGTTAGGCTGGGTTCTCTAGAGAAGCAAAACTAGTAAAGCTTAT
>NW_006921673.1:3027092-3055579 GCF_000298275.1 Orycteropus afer afer | reverse complement strand
AAGTCCCAAGTTCTTGGATCAAACATCAAGCTGGAGGCTTTTCCAGACTCGCTCAACTGCAAGGGCTGATGGACTTAGGGTTGGTAGGGAGTGTACTGGCTGTTGACTCCAATGAATGATGAATCCAAGATCAACAGGCTGAATGGTGGATTGTTTGTTTACAGACAGTTATAGGCAGCACAACAGGATCTGGATACACGGAAGAGTGTCTCATTTTCCCAGGATGTCCACAAACATACTGGAAGCAGGCCACACCCCTGGGGAAACTCTCTTTCTACAGATTGGCTGCTCAAAACATATATGTCTGATTCCATCATGGGAATAAGCCACAAAACAACTGCTTCAACCACACAGAATTGTGGTCCAGCCAAGTTAACACACAACTCCAACCATCCCACTTCCATAGGTAATTAAGAACTTAACAGTGAAGAAACAGTGGTTTGCATCCATGATTTAGAGATAGAATGGTTCACTGTTCCCTTACTAATTTCTTCCATCTTAGAGTAAGCTTCCACTGCCAGCCCTCCTTGGTGTCTAAAACATCTAGGAATGTCCTTTCAGCATACACATACTTCAAGATTATAGCCAATAAGAAAGGTACTTATACTTATGTTTATTAGTTTTTGAAGGTCATTTCTTCATGGCAGGAGCTCTGGTGGTTTAGTGCCTAAGGCACTTGACTGCTAACCAGAAGGCTGGCAGTTCAAACCCACCAGCCACTCCTCGGAAGGAAGATGGGGAAATCTACTTCCGTAATGATACTGCCTTGGAAACCCAAGGAGGGGTTGCTGTGAGTCGTGTCTGACTCGACGGCACACAACTACAACAGCAACAACAGTCTCTGCAGTACAATACTTCTTTCAGACCAGCTATACATGAATTGTAGCATAGTGGCTAAAACACTTGACTGCTAACCAGAAGGCTGGCGGTTCAAACCCACCAGCCACTCCTCGGAAGGAAGGTTGGGCAATCTACTTCCGTAGTGATACTGCCTCGGAAACCCAAGGAGGGGTCGCTATGAGTCAGGGCCGACTCGACCGCACATAACAACAACAACAACATACATGAATCAGCAAATGCAGCCAATTTAAGAGCTAGGATACTACATTGCCTAAAGTACTTGACTGCTAACCAGAAGGCTGGCAGTTTAAACCCACCAGCCACTTCTAGGAAGGAAGTTTAGGCAATTTTCTTCTGTAGTGATATTGCTTCAGAAACCCAAGGAGGGGTTGCTATGAGTCGGGCCCAACTCGACACTACATAACAACATTAGTGATCCTTTGCCATAGTCAGCCCTATGTCTTGCACACATCTTCCTCCCTGTTTCTACCAAAATGTTATAATTTGATCTCTGTTGTATATGCAGCTGGAAAGATGAAGCCTTCTATGATAGCAAAACTCAAGATAGAGAGAACAAAATCTGAACCAGATTGGGCTGCTATCATCCTTGCCCCTGTGTGAAGAGACATGTGGGTTCAAGTACACTATTTTTCCTTCATCTCTTCCTTCCTTCAAAACACACTCCTATTCTCTTTCTGGGAGTCTCTGTTGAAGAAAAGGATCATGTCTCCTAAAGTGTTGTTTTTAGATAAACTGTTTTTAGTTATGTTATTAAGCATAATTTTGCATTCAGAGAAATGCTTTGCTGAATTTTCATCATATTGGGTCCAATTAAATTCTAATTCAAAAGATTGGTATCCTTCTAAACATATTAAAACTATTTGCTGTGGACTGTATGTTGTAAAATAAAAGTTAATGTACAACATGGTCCTCTTGTTTCAAAGGCAGGCCTTATAATATCACAAAAAGAACTATCAATAAGAAGAAAATCATTGCCAAACAGAAAAGTGTGATGGTAATTCTTCTCATTTTACTATTTATTTTCACTTTTAAAGACCATATGAAGCAACAGGCAGGCCTGATTTGTTTTTGTATCTATTACCACATAACTATGGGGACGGACTCAACCACGCAGTTGTTCTTTTCCTTATGTAAGCTGTTTTATTGCCATCATAATCACTGATAGTGACCCTCTCTCCCATCTGTTGATTTTTTTTCTCCTTCGCTGAAACCATGCTTAGGTTTCAAAAATACTGATCTCAAAATCATTAACCTAGAAAGAACCTGGCCTTCATCCACTCCATTTATGGGATGTTAAAGCAGTCTCAAGGGTTTGCTAAAATAAACTAATGCGCTGTAGAGGAGAGGAACATGCCATCTGGCCAAGCCAGTGAGGCTGAGAATATATAGTCTAAGTAATTACTTTAGGAGCATATATTACAGCACATGGAAATGACAGAAAGTTTGGATGTTTCCTTTGAGTCTTTCTACAGTCAGAACAATGGAATAATCAACTAGAAGAACCCAACACTAACATAGAGCAATGATATCGCATGAGTGAAGGGATAGCTGATAAGAGACATCAGTGATTTACAATTCTAATAAACCCTTGTTGTTCAGTGAGAAATGGAAATTTTCTCAATTTATAGAACAGATTCCTGGGAATGACTCCGTGTAAATACATTTTCATAAATACTCTGTGTAAATACATTGAATATGTGACTCATTCAACACACTAAAGAATCCGGTAAGGTGAAAGGAAACCTGTTTTAAAATCTTTTTATGCTCCATTATTTTATATTTTTTAGGATAAATATCTTACTCTCTCTCAGATTCTTAAAGAACTTGCCTTGACTGAGTCTCAGATTCATCAGTTAAGAAATATTTCTTGGGGGAAAAAATGGCTTATAAAAGGGCCACTTCATTTTCTTCTTTCAGAAGTAGGACATTGCTAAAGTCATACTCTATTTTCTCATCTCCTAGCTATTTGTCAACTCAATCTGAGATCTACCCCTATGATTGTACTGCAATAATTGCTTTTATTTCTTATTAACAATATAAAGTTTTTTTACTGAACAAATTCTTTTTTTTCCCCAAATATAATTTCACTCAATATGATATTATATTACTTGACTTCTGTGCATATTTCAATACAGTTCTCTTCCTCTTTCCTCTTCCTCAGAACACTCTTTTATCCTTGCTTTCAGAGCACCACATCCCCTTGTTTCTACTCTGCCAACTTTGTCAAGTCGTTTCTCTCATTCTAACAGTTGCTGGGTGGTACAAAAGGTTAAGTGCTTGGCTTCTAACTGAAAAATTGACAGTTCAAACCTACTCAGAGTAGTCTTGAAAGAAAGGCTTAATGATCTGCTTCCAAAAGGTCACAGTCATTGGAGAGAACTTTATGGAGAAAAGTTCTACTCTGACACACATGGAGTTGCCATCATTCAGAATGGAATCAATGGCAACTACTTTGGTTTTTTGCTCTATCTTTTTCTTTGTTATTGTTGTTATGTGTCGTCGAGTTGGACCAATTCATAGTGACCTCTCCTTGGGTTACTGAGGTGGTGTCACTACGGAAATAGATTGCCCAACCTTCCTTCCGAGGAGTGGCTGGTGGTATTGCCTAAATAATGAGTTTTCACAGGACTAAGTTTATGGGTACTGTCCACACTCACAGTAGGCAATTATACTTTCTGATGACATTATAAACTATCATCATGCAGGACTGAAGAGATTAAGTAAAAATCCTGTAGTCTTGAATTTAAAGTGAAATATCAGTATGAATGTATGATATATGCTATTTTTTAAAAATGTATCTCCCAGCTGTAGTCACTGAAAAGACCTAGAAGCAGTAGTTAACCCAATAACAATAAACTCCCAGATTGTGTTCTCTAAAAACCATTTTCAATGAAAAGGAACAGAGTTTCCAAAGATAAATTGTTGATCCCAGGTATAAGGAAAGGAATGTGTCAAAATTATGCAGAAACTAAATTGAAAATGCTTACATCAGAACTTAATGGTATAATGGATATAGGCTATGATCTAAGTCTACTAGCATCAGAAAAAGCAAGATGGCAAGATATTTTGTGCCTTTTGATGGAAGTACATACCACTACTAATGAAGTATTCTTGATAAAAAAAAAAAAAATCAAAACTGAATCTGGTAAATTCTATAGATTTAAATCTTAATTAATAGAAGATAATAGGGAAAGAGGGAATAATGAAAGAAATATACACCTTGGGAATTTAATTTACAGGACTAGGATCTAGTTTCTCCACAAATTACACAGGAAAAAAGAGAGGGCAGAGAATGAATATAGATTTAAAAAAAAAAAAAAAACACAAAATAAACAAATTTCAATGTATTGATCTTATTTCGATCTTGATTCAAAAGCAGTCTGTAACAAATAAGTTCTGGATAGTCAAGGAAATTGAAATACTAACTGAATACATGACAATATTTTAAAAAATGTTATTATTTAGTTGTGATGACCTTGTGCTTATATTTTTTTAAAATGTGGTATTGTGATTTATATTTCATCTTTATAAAATCCATGCTTAACCATTTATGATTGAAAGTATGTAACAATTAGGATTTGCTTCAAAATGATCCAGTAGTGTTACTGACAGTAGTAGTGGTAGTGGTGGGAGGAATGGATAGATGTATTTGAAACAAGATTAATCATGAGTAGACAGTAGTTAAAACAAAGTGAGGAGCACAGGAGGGTTCACTGTAGTGGTTTCTTTACTTTTGTGTGGATTTTAATCCATAATAAAAAAAAGATTTTTAAAAATCCATATGCTGATGTTGACTGAATTCATATCATTAGCTTAGCTTCTTTTCTGTGCACATAAGTTATATTCTCCTATGTCTTGGTGGTGCAGGACTGAGCAGTGTTTCATTCTGTAGTGCATAGAGTCACTAAGAGTTGGAATCAACTCAACAGATCTAACAACAACAACAATAAAGCTTGACTTCTAAGATTAATTGTTATAAAAATCTCAGACATACTGTATCCAACATGGAACTCAAATTCCATAGATACTATTAAAATAACAACAATAAGAATAGTAAAATCAGTTTTCCAATAATCTTTCCTGCAAAAATATCAGTAATTTTCAAAGCATACACCCAATTTCTTAAACTAGAAACTTGGGTTGAATCCTGGATCTTTCCTTCTCATCCAATCCATTATCATGACTTACTATCTCTACTTCCAACACATACTTAAATGAATCCAAACCAATCTTTTCCTCCTTCATTATCCAAGCTACAATAATCTCTCACATAGGATACTGCTATCATCTCTTAATTGATATCTTTCTTATTTTACACTGGTTACAAATATAATTCTTGCCCCCAGCCCCTTTAGAACAGCCAGAGTGATGTTTAGAAATATAAATGGGGTCATACTTAAAATCTTTTAATGGTCTCCCATTATATTTAGAATAAAATATAATATAAAATATTAATATAGAGTAAGTTTTTACTCTATCCTCCAAGGCCATATCTAACTTTCAGTGTCATCTCATAGTCCCTCACTGGTAACTACAGGAATTTAGCACATGAATTTGAACACTCCAATTTCTCTCCTGTCTGGCAGCTTTAGCACATGATGTTTCCAGAACCAAGAAGGTTATTCTATGCTCTGTGCTAAGATTTTTATTTTGCAAGATTCTAAATTCTCTTTCACCCATTACTTGTCACTGCAGCACATATTCCATTTGCCTCATTGTACCATCTCAATTTACAATCATGTATTTTCTTATATTTTCAATTACTGGTATCTCTCTGTGGTGCAATAGATTACTTAACATGGCTCTTCTAGTCACGGACTTTGTGACACCCATCATATGATAGTGGAACATGCAAATGTAAGGTGCTTCTGGCTCACCAAAGGTATAGATAGCTTGTTAGTAATGTATTTAAGGTACATGGTACACTTGTGGAGATAGGGCCATGGAAATAAGATGTATGGAACACTAATAAGGAGATTGGTCAGTTTTGTCTTTCTGCTAGGCTTACAATGAGCCCTCTTTTAAGAGGTGGGGTGAAATCTCACTACCATCAAGACACAGAAGAGCCAAGAGTGGAGTGTGTCCTTGGACCCAAGATCAATGCATTGAGACAATGGCAGAGAGAAGGAAGAGAGACAGCAGCAACAGAGGTAGCAGAACAAAGAGACTGGCAAGAGATAGAGTGGTGGGCTTCCCAACCCCATGGATTGAGATGGCTGAGTGTATTTAGACAGGAAGCTTGCTGGTGGAGTGGAGTGCACCTAGGTGTACCTCTCAGGGTAGCTGAAAGAGCTTTGTAACACTTGCCCGAGCAGGGTGGAAGCCAAGCTCAGAAGCCAATGACCAAAAAGTCTTGTGTCTTAGAGTATGACTGAGCAGAGGCTGTCTTGATTGAAAAATTGTGTTCTGAGTGTTCCTGAACCTGAAGTGTAACCTTGTGGTTCCTTATAAGCCCCACAATCATGAGTATTTTCTGTGAGCTCTTTTGTGTGGCAGTTGCAGTGAATTATCCAACAGAGCAGAGAAATAGACAGTACCATGGGAGGAAATGTTGGTGTCAGAATTGGTAAAGGGTTTGGAGGTTGTGGCATGTCTGACTCCAGCTTTATAGGAATCAGCTTTGGGCTACTGTTGTTGATCTTTCTTTCTTACCTTCTTGAAGTTAGAGGAGGTCAGAGAATGCCTCAACAACCATGTCCTTTTCGCACTCTCTTTAGGACATGAATTCCATGAAGGAATCCAATATCAATTTAGTACATCAATGTTTGAGTGTTGCCCAGTACAAAATAGGCTCCCAAAAAATATTTAAGTGAAAAACTGAAAGAAAAACAAATCCTACTATGAATTGAAATTGATGATTATGTTCCAAGTTTCAGAAGATAGACCATTTGGAAATGTAAATGTTTAAGTGTTAATGTTCAGTTTAAATGTGGTGAACATATTAAAGAAATGTATAATTGGTGCATGAAGAAACCTAAGTGTAACATTCACAGTAACTCATATTTTTATTTAATAACTAAACTCAGATAAGCTCAGACTGAAATCAAAATAATATTTTCCCATGATCAGCTTAAAACTCTCACCTCAAGGACATCTTTGTTAGAGAAGGAAACCTAAATGTGTTATTTGAAGCTTAACACTTTTCTATGTATCAAATTTTGGGTAAGAAAGGCATGGGGTAAATGAAATTACTTATTTCTTCACTTAAAGTAACATTGCTTTACACTATTTAAATGTATTCTAAGTGTAATTTCATATATGTTTTGAAACAAAATTTATATCTATTTGCAAAAGGGGGAAAAAAAAGAGTCCTGGAATCAGTAAAAAACATGGTAATAGAACTGTCATCTTAACCCCTTGTAGTCATCAATTATGAATCATAGCAACCTGATGTCATCTTAAGGATTTGTATTTCAATTCCTTCTATGGTATAAAGCTACAAGTAGGAAAAAGCCTCTCAGGCATATGAAGTTGCCAGCACAGGCAACATGAAGGAGCGGTGTACATCCTAAGCATAGACTTACAACTACCAAAGGAATCGTGATCTTGAATTGGTGGGTAAAGTGGTAAAATTTAGGAGGAGTGCTCACTGCCATCGAATCGGATGCAACTCATAGTGACCCCTCATGGGGTTTCTGAGGCAGTATCACTACCAAAGTAGATTGTCCAACCTTCCTTCTGAGGAGTGGCTGGTGGGTTTGAACCGCCAGCCTTCTGGTTAGCAGTCAAATGCCTTTGTCACTAGGCCACCAGAGCTCCCAATAGAACCCTTCAATAAGGCTTAAATTTTTTCTTCAGCTCTGTCAGCTTAAGAAATGACAAACATGTTCTTCCCATTGGCTACAGCATACCAAAAGTCCTCATGATTATTGAAAGAGTTGATTCCTATCTCCTTTATCATTCCTATCTAAATAGAGGGGGGAAAAGTCAAATTATACTAAAAGATTCAGCATGCATAGGTATTTAGGTTCCCAGATTTAAAAAATGCAAGTATATAGACAATATGTATTAAATCAAGCAAACCTCTCCAGGCAATAAGGAAAGCTCCATTCCTTGAACCTTGTTAATCTTCCCCTCCTCTCTACAGACTCTAGAGTTCTCTAACGAGATCCACAGCTATTGGGAGGGGGATAGAAGAGGTACTTTAGATTTGAGTTCTATATCAAAAAGTGGAGAAGGAAGACCACATTGTGATTTTGCCTAAACACAATGTTATTTCAGGACAATGAGAATCTTACACTTTGACAAGATAGATTTCTTTTTAACTTGCTATGTTTCCTTGGTTTTGTTTTGCCAGGTCTGATGACAGAGAGATTGGGGGAGATAAAATCTGAAGCATCACTTAGCTGTGTAATAGTGTTTAATTTTTACCCTTTTCACTAGTTTGTAAGGAGCTCTGGTGATGCAGTGTTTAAAGCATTCAGCTGCTAACCAAAAGGTTGGTAGTTTGAACCAACCAGCTGCTATGCAGGAAAAAAAATAGTAGTTTTACTCTGTGCTGTAGGGTTTCTAAGGGTCAGAATTGACTCAATGGCAGTGGGTTGGTTTGGTCACCAGTTTGTGGATTTATGACATGAAAGACCATATCACTACTATAACATTAGATTGTACAAATATTGGCAGATACTAGGTCCCCAACAATGAATTGTTGAATCAGTAAATGAGTAATTGAGAATGGATGAAACTCCCCTTAAAAAGAACATACAATATTGAAAAATAACAGTAAAATGTGTAGTTATTCAACCAAAACATAAATTTGTGCTGCTCAATCTGCGCATTGACACATAAACTGCATTTTCCAGTTTTCTCAGTTTCTTGATATATTCTGTCAATTTGATGATCTTTTCATACAAATCCAATTTTTATTATAATTTCAGTATCTATTTAAAATATTTGGTTCAGATTTTTTTCTTATTGAAATCAGCATGACTCAGCTTCTCTAATTATTTTTTTCTAGTCTTTATGACAAAAAAAAAAAAAAATTCTGATCCATCTGTGTGATCGCTGCTATCTTCTTTAATCCAAATTCGCATTACATGCCCCTTTGGTCTTCTAGCCACACATTATAATTTTAAATATTGTTCTGTCAAATTAGATTAAGAAACTCCAGGTTGAATACATTATGACACATTTACATGGAAGAATATGGAATAGTCATTAAGTTTGTTAATTTATGGATATGTAATGACATAAAAAGATGTTCATTACATAATATTGAATGATAAAAGCAAATAAAAGAGCCATGTATAGAGTATGATACTATTTCTATGAAAAATATATCTTTACAGAAAATTAAATGACTATAAAAATATACGCTCACATTCTAAAAGCAAGATATCTTTAAGTTTTTATTATCTTATTAATTTTACCTAAAAGGAGTTTGTGTTAATTTTTAATAATAAAAAAACTGTTATTTTAAAATGTGTTGAAGGCATTTTATCTCTTTATACCATGTTAAAACAAATAAAACCACATAATAAGTCATTTAAAATAAACAAATAATATACAGATATAATATTTTGCAGTTAAAATGTTGGATAAAAGATTCTGAAAATAACTATACAGAACATGAATCTTGGTCTTCAATCCATTGAACAATATGGGATTGTTTTCCCACTGAAAATGCAGATAAAAACATCAAAAAAGAGAAAGAAGCTCATATTTGCTAAGATGGGAGAAAATTTTCTCCTACACAAGATTTTCTTGTACACAAAGAATTAGGTGGTTTCTCTTAGGTAGACTGAAGAGTCTCCAGAAAGATATAAAGCTAATAAGGTTATAAAACTATAAAATCTCCACTGCTGAGAATAATTTCTCATGCAAAATAATACTCATAAAAAATAAAAGTCATATTATGTAGGATAGGTGGATGGAATGACAAGGAAACCAGGCTTTCTACCAGTATTTCCTAGACAGGAAAGATGCCTCTTGAAATATTCATGAAACACTTTTTATCCAAGCAATTGGAAAGAGTTTAATAAATATTTTAGAACAGGAATTCTTTCAAAACGAAACTTAGCTCTATTAAATAAAGATCAGCAACTTGCAACATATATTCCACAGATAACAAGCTGTAATTTTCTTGGACTTGGCTCCTGTCATTATGTTTCTCCATCCCACTACTTGCAGACCACAAGCCACCTACTCTACAATCATTGCTACAGGCACTGGAACATAGTAATTCCTCTTGTCCTGAACCTCCTGGGAATCACATATCAGTATTTTGCCAAAATTTTGGTGCTTGACCCATCCAGAAAAACAAATTCTTTGACACACCTACTAGGAAAAGTAGCCAATCCCTGACCGTGACACCTTTCCTTTGTAGCATGTGCCATATTTATAAAACTTTACATAAATGTGTGTGATTATTGACATAATGTCTATTTCTCCTCTAGAAGGTCAGTGCTACACCCAATTTTGCTTACCTTTGTATACCCAGTGCCTAAATGATAATAGACTGCCATAAGTGTTTGTTGAATATATGAGTGAATGAATTATTCTGAATGAAGATAAGGGGAAATGGGATCCCACAAGGAATAACACCACAGTAATGAATTTTTTTATGTTTGTAACTATCATCAAAGAGCAAATACCCAGAGAAATTGCCACATTTTTTATAGAAACGTGGGTAGTAAATTATTCTATCATAAATGGCAAATTATAGGAAAATCTAGCAAGGTTATGAGAGAGTTCTAATAAAAAGTGTTAGGACTTGGATGTGGGCAAAGATGACAAAAGTTGGTTAGGGGGAAATACCCTAAATTTCATGAATGACATAATGGGCTCCAAGCTATCAATTAAACTCAGCAAAGAAACTATTTATTAAGAATTATTTCATAATGGCATCAGAGCAATATAACAAGGCTTCTAAACATGTCAAAGGGTGTTGGACTAATTGATAAATTGTACTGCATTAAAATGAAGAGCTTCTGTTCAGCAAAAAGAAACCATTAACAAAGTGGAAAGGCAAGACGCAAAGTGAAAAAAAAAATATTTGTAGTACATGTAATCAATAAAGGACTCATATCCAAGACACATGAAAAATGACTACAAATCAATAACAAAAAGCTAGAAAATCCAATTTAAAAGCAGGCAAGAGACTTGAATAGGCAGTTCACATACACACACAAATATTTCCCCACAGCCCATAATTATTTCTTGTCAGGCCAATGCACTCATTAGAGTGGATAAAACCAAAAAGAGTTGACAAGAAGAAGTGTTGACAAGGACGTAGAGCAAATAGCATTCTCATACAAGTTTTGCAATTCATGTGAACTTTTGCACATCCTATGACTCAACAATTTCACCCCAAGATATACATCCAACAGAAATGAATACACATGTACGACATAAGACATGTACAATAAACTTCTTTATTTCTTCTAGCCTGAACTAGTCCATGAACAGAGAAAGAAATGTAAATTATTTTATAGTTATATAATGAAATACCATGCAGCATCAAATGAGGAAGTTTCTGGTACATGTAACAATATGAAGGAATTTCACAAATATGATACAAAACAAAAGCTGCAAGACCCTAAAGAGTACATACAAAATAATTCCATGTATACAAAATTTAGAAGTAGGTAAACTAATATCTGTGTTAGAAATCAGATGTTACTTGCATGGAGGTAGGGCCTGACAAGAAGCATCATGAGGGACTTCTGCAGTGTTTTCTGTGTTCTTTTGATGGATCTGAGCTGCCAGCCTTCTGGTTAGCAGTCAAATGCCTTAGGCATTATGCCACCAGGGCTCCTATTTTCTTGATCTGGGTGGTGTGTACAAAAAGGTGTTGGTTTTTCAAAAAATTATAGTCAGAGATAAAATAATTGACTGGACCAACGAACTAATATGGTATGATGATTCATGTAGCATTGAGTTTTCAGAGCTGAGGCTTTTTATAACTAGAGTTGTCTGTGCATTTTATCACAGGAGAATCTGACATTGTCAGCCTACACTCAGCCCACTATAGGGAAGACAAGGTTTGGAGTTTTCAGAGGTCGAGATATCATAGCTTGCATCTATCTCCACAGAAATAGGTATTCCATTTTAGGCCACTCTGAAGATAAAGCGGCATATGCAGAAGCACTTTGCATAACTTCTGATATACAGAGGGTGTAGAGTATAAAGGACCACTCACCATTTTCCCATTCAGTTACATTTCCTGAAGCACAAATACAGAATAAAACTAAATAGGCATCTCACAGCATTTTTCAAAGTGTATTCTGAAGAACACTTCTCTTCTATTCCACGAAATTTCACCTCTGTCCTTACGTCTGCTGCCAGAGATTTCAAGGTTAAATTAGTTTGAGAAAAATTGTGTCTTTATGTGTAAGAGAGAGCTCATAATACTCAGAAGCATGTTAAAAGTACAGTGAATTCCTGAAGGATAGAAAACTATTTTTATTTTGTTTATACAAATTTGCCAGTTGTTTAAGTATTGGTTCTCAGTTCCATTCCCTTCCTTTCTGCTTTGCTTTGCAAATTGCAGGAAACTGCATTTCCAAGGTTCTTGCAATGGGAGGAAATGTTGAAAAACTGGAGGCTGGGGAGAAAGGAGACTCCAGTATGCTCTCAATTCTCCAGCTGTGCCTCCTTTAGGGGCTATATATTTCTACAGTGATTATAGCTCCACTGGAGAATTCTTCATGGTCCTAGATCCCAAAAGACTGTCAATGGGTTTAGTTCCTGCTGAGTAGCCCTGGCTCTGCAAATACCACCTGGGGAAGGAGCTCTGGTAGTGCAGTGGTTAAGGTATTCAGCTGCTGACCAAAAGGCTGGCAGTTTGAACCCAGCCTCCTCTTCAAAGGAAAATGATAAGGCACTCTGCTTCCACAAATATTTACATCCTTGGAAACTCTATGGGGCAGTTCTACTCTGTTCTATAGGGTCACTGTGAGTAGTAATTGATATGATGGCAATTTTTATTTTAATCTCTGGGATGTTCCATCATCTTGTTTGTCTCTTCAACTCCTCTATAACCTGTGTAAACAAGTTCCTATATTACTATCTCTCTGGTTTTTCTGTTCCCCACCAGAGCCCTAATAATACAATAAGTAATTCCCAATGTATATAAGTGTGCTAAAATTTTGTATGATAAAATTTGTTATCCTTAATGGGGATAGTTTTAGCTGTTCAAAAGTGTCCAGATCACTCAGAACACAAGGCCAATTTGGATGATCAGATATTTTGGAAAATTACATTTACATTTATTTATTTATTTATCTATTCATGCTGATTATTTTTCCCTTGATGAAATTAAGCAGTGGCTCAATTGATTTCACCTCACTTTGTCCTATATCTTCGAGCCTTCATCTCATTTCAAATAATGGCTTTTCCCAAAGGAAGTGTCTCCTTTCAGGATATCATAATAAGCTAATGGACTGAGTGATCAATGTTGTGTGCGCTGGAACACTAGAAATGTGCCATGAAATATGGAAAACAATTTAGCCACTCTCTAATGCAAGCAATTCTTATAAAAACTCTGCATGGAAAACATGTTCCCAACCATTTTTTTCATGCCTTATGACAAGATTAGATGCAATAAAAACCATGTCTTAACAAATCAGCATGTTAGAGGATGCTGTCAGCAATAACTTTGCAAAGACGTGTCCATTACCAAAGAGGGGCATTATCCTAAATTTACTCTCATTGAAGATTGATGTCTGCTGTAAGCCACCATCTGTCTCTAGATTCTGTTGTATTATAATGCTGTCAATCTGCACAGTGGGGTGGTTTGTGCCTTCTTGTTTTCTTTCTACTTTTTGTTTTCAAATTTGAATATGGGCAGGTCATTTTAGGGACAAAAGTACAATGCATGACTGACCATATGAAATGTAAGGATCAAGGGCAAATAAACTTTTTTTTTCATTAAGGAAGATGTAGAATATCAAATGAATTGTTTCAGTGTGATTACTTCATGATGATTTATCCTAGTGGTCTATCAGCTATTTTGAGAAGGTTAGCAGCCAAATGCCTTAGCCACTTTGCCACCAAAATTCTTCTGTCACAACAAAGTATATTTCAGCACATTGGTCAATTTTCCCAATTCCTTGAACTAAATATATATTTCAAAAAATAATTTCTTTTTTTTTTTTTTGTAAACAATATACACAATGGAACATATACCAATTCAACAATTTCTACATGTACAAAATGATATTAATTACATTCCTTGAGTTATGCAACCATTCTCACCCTGCTTTTCTGAGTTGTTTCTCCTCCATTAACATAAACTCATTGCCCTTAAATTTCCTTTTTAATCTTCTAAGTTGCTGTGGTCAATTGGACCCCATATAGATAGAAGTACCATGTTCAAGTCAGAGATTCTATAAGCTAAACTCTTGTCCAAACTAAGAAACTTAGTGAATTTTTACTAAGAAAATAAATATTTTCTTGATTTGAATATCCGTATTATTTATTTATCTTTTAAATTAATTCTAAGGGAAAAAGAATAGGTATTCTTTGCTTAGATGTGTTTATTTATCAAAGGGGAGCTCTGGTAGCGTAGTGCCTAAGGCACTTGACTGCTAACCAGAAGGCTGGAGGTTCAAACCCACCAACCACTCCTTGGAAGGAAGGTTGGGTGATCTACTTCTGTAGAGATACCACCTCAGAAACCCAAGGAGGGGTCGCTATGAGTCAGATCCAACTCGATGGCAGTGCGTTGTTTGTTGCGATTTATCAAAGAGAACAGAGGTCTCCAACTTTTCTGATTCCTCTCCCTTATCAGTAATAAATTGGGATTAGTCAGTCTCAGTACATATTTATTTATCTATAACATATATAAAGTACATACATATGCTACTATTATAATATATTATGCATATTATAAAACACATACAAAGATTATACATATGAAAAATGGGATGAAAATATATACTTAGAATTCTGTTATTTTTACCTGCGTGCCAGTGAATCATCTCAACCAGACTGTTAGGTTAGATCACACAGTCACTGAGAATTCAGTTTTGATGCAGAGGTTTCACAAAACTTGTCTAGTTTGGGTTTGAATGCCAGAAAAATGTAAAACACCTAGTTAAATATTTCATGTAATATATTCTATTAGAGCTTATTTATTGTTTATCTGAAATTGAAATTTAACTGAACAGCCTGAATTTATTTATTTATTTACTGCCATACTCTACATAACATCAATTCAGGCAATGTCTGACCACCTATATGTCCATGGTCTCAAATCCTATAAAGCCTATTACATTATAAACTTGAGGAACAACAATTTGTAATAACAAAGAGGTGCTACTTTGAGACACACACTAAGAAATTATTATTATCAATGTATTATTATTTTAAAGATGTTTTAGTGTAACTGGAATTGTTTTTTTTAAAATGGTTTTTATGTATGTTGTTGTTATTTGCCGTCGAGTCGGCCCTGACTCATACCGACCCCTCCTTGGGTTTCTGAGGCAGTATCACTACGGAAGTAGGATTGCCCAACCTTCCTTCCAATGTATTATTATTTTAAAGATGTTTTAGTGTAACTGGAATTGGTTTTTTTAAATGGTTTTTATGTATAGAAAGGTACATTGTATACTATATCCTAAGACGAACATATGACTGACATTAGATACAAACTGTACCTAACTGTTCCAACTTAATAATTAAATTTAACTTAAAGACAGACTTAGGAACAGAACTCATTCATAATCCAGGGACTACCTGTACATAAAATATGGTGTTTTCACAACATCTAATCACATAATGTCTTATTTCACAGATACATTGTGGACATTAAGTAACATATAACTGTATTTATTTGCTTGTTTATTTATTTCATAATCTAGCAAATCTAGTTACTATTCAATAATGTGAGGCTCCATCTGATATTTTGTTTATTTCATCCTCTCCCCATCCCCTTCTCTATGTCTATAATTGTTGTCTATCAGCACAGGAACGACAGGTAACCATACATATTTCCTATAATTTTGTGAAATGAGATTGTCTGCTATGGGTACTACATTTTCAGTCTCATCCAACATGGTGCCTGTCTAAATAGGAAATTATAAAGCTAGTCTTGTATTTCATTTAAATTGACTGTGTGCATGTATACATAGTGTTGACTAGGTTAGTTCATTCATCAATCATTTATTTAAAACCTAATATATTTTAGGCACTAGGCCCAGTGCCTCAGAAGCATAAGGCATGATTCTATTTCCTGCAAAGTAAAAGTTAACATCCTAAATATGACCTGTGTGGCTTTATATACCTGTCCTTGGGGCTTCCTGAAAATGGGCTGTCTTTACCTAAGTATCTGCTGGCTCATTCGCTCACTTCTCTCAGGTCTTATTCTCAAATACCATTTATTTTCCCATGGTACATCAATTGGCCACCTTTCTAAAATGACACTTTTTTTCTATACTTATTATCCCTATTTATTACTTTATTTTGCTCCTCACCATTCTACTAACAAATTGCATAATTTACCAGTTTAGTGACTTTCTACCCTCCAGAAATATAGATATCTTGAGAGCAAGAGTCTTCTCGATTTTGTTCACTGCTATAGGACAATGCTTGGAACACGTGTTAGACTGGGTTCTCTAGAGAAACAAAACCAGTAAAGCTTATATATATATATATATATATATATATATATATATACATGTATATATAGAGAAATTTATCTTAGGAAAATGGCTCACACACTTATAGAAGCTGGCAAGTCCAAAGTTCCTGGATCAAACATCAAATTGGAGGCTTTTCCTGACTCTTGCAGCTACAGGGGCTGTGGAGCTCAAGGCTGGCAGGCAGCACACCGGCTGTTGATTCCAACGAATGACAAATCCAAGATCTCCAGGCTGAGTGGAGGACTGTTCACTCACAGACAGTTGTAGGCAGCACAACAGAATCCCAATCCACAGAGAGAATATCTCTTTTCCCAGGATGTTCTTGGATATACTGAAAGCAGACTACACCCCTAGGGAAACTCCCAATCAACAGATTGCCTGCTCAAATATAATCATCTGACCCTATCATGGGAATAATCACATCACAACAGCTTAAATCACACAGAATTGTGGTCCAGCCAAGTTGACACACAGCTCCATCACAGAACAGTTCACATAGAATGGTGCCTGGAATAGGGTAAATACCCAGTAAGTACTTGTTGATAAGTGAATCCCTGCTCTCAATAAGTTCAAGGTCTTATGGTGGAGACATAAATAAATATGATACCTCATCTAGCATCTTGGAGATGAGAGGGTAGAAATATACACTAAGTGTGATATTTGCATGGTTAATAGCTTAGTCAGGCTCAGGTTTCTTTATGTAGGCAGAAGTGGATGGCATACCTCAGTCAGCAAACAGATCCCAACAAGGGAGCCAAAGGCAGAGCTAGGGTATGTCAAGAGTAGGAGAAGAATGAAAGTGAAGAGGGGCAAAGGTATTTCAAAATAGGAGATACGAGAGTCTCCATGAACAAATTGTTTGCTGAACAAAACTGGTCTAGAACTAGTCCAGATCTCTTGGCTTCTGAAAATGTTAATAAATACTATGAATAACTATAGCTATAACTTGTATATAAAATTTATGTATATAAAATGTATAAGTATATGCCACTCCTTGGAAGGAAGGTTGGGCAATCTACTTCCATAGTGATGTTGTCTCAGAAATCCAAAGAGGGGTTGCTATGAATTGGAGCCGACCCAATGGCACATAACAGCAACAATGTATAAAATTTATTTAATATGTACTATTTACCAGGCATGTTGTTTTATGTGCACTTTCATTTTTCTTCAAATTATGCAAGGTATATAATATAATTCCAAATGTATGTATGGGTAAGAAAACTGAGCCTAGGAGAATGTCAACAGAATAACCTTCAAATAAGTGTTATTAAGTAACAGAAGTAGAATTTTGAGCCTGTGAATTTTCAGAGTATATTCCTTTACACTATCCTCTTTTTTTCTGGATTCCCACAGTACCATTCCCTTATAGTACTATTCCCCTATTGTACTTTGTTCATAGTACAATCACAATATGCAATCTATCATTTATCTTCTGTTTATAAAACAAGGAAGTCCTGAATTCAGTTCTATAAAAAGCTAGTTGATATGTTTTACCACAAGGAGCCCACTGACACAATAATTAAGTACATGGCAACTAAAGGAAAGGTTGATGGTTGGAACCCACCCAGTGACTTCACAAGAGAAAAGACCTGGCAATCTTCTTATATAAAGGTTTCAGCCTAGACAACTCTATGGGGGCAGTTCTACTCTGTCACATGTGATCACTATGAGTCAGAAACAATCTGAAGCACCTAGTGATGACAACAACATGCTTCACCATGGGTCAAGAAAATTGGACAAGAACAGTAAAGCATGCGTCTGCATCTCAGCTTCTTGGCTTAACTCTAGAAACAAATTAAGGTTGATCCTGTTTTATCTGTGTTCAGTCAATGTTTTTCTAATCTCCTTAAGACCCTGAATGCAGACATTGGTCTAGGGCAGAGTTTCTCAATTTTTTTTTTTCTTCACTATTTCCTTTAAAAGAGTTCTGGTAGCATGAGTGCCTAAGACACTTGACTGCTAACCAGAAGGCTGGAGGTTCAAACCCGCCAGCCACTCCTTGGAAGGAAGGTTGGGCAATCTACTTCCGTAGTGATACCGCCTTGGGAACCCAAGAAGAGGTCATTATGAGTCGGGACCGACTCGATGCCACTTAACAACAACAACAACATTTCCTTTAAGGACCTCTGTTATACATTCTTTTCTTAATCTCCCTACCCTTACATGAAACTTGATGCCACAGATATACCATATATCTGTTCATGTATTGTGGTCCTTGTATGTCACAAACCATTGTAATAGCTAAGATTTTTTGTTGAGCTTCAAGAACCAATGCTTACCCTTTTGAGGGCCATTTAGAACACATGATCTAGGAATATGTATGCATCTTGCACTTGAGTTTCCATACCTAAAGACATCTTAGGAATATAAAATTGATTTAGCAACCAATTAGTGTATAGACAACTAGATGAGAGCCAGTAGTCCTGCACTCTTATCCCTGTTCTGCCTCTAATAAGCTGTGCAATAGCAAGTAGTTTAAATTTTCTGGGCTTCAGTCACCTCAGTTCTACACAAGAGACTATGCTAAATTAATTCCAAAATCTCTTTCAGTTGAGAAACTTCATGAACCTACATAATGAATTCTTTTGGTTGGCTACTCTTCTCATTTGCTTTTTTGGTAACTATACTGTTCATGACATTAAGAAATCTATCTAGGGCTTCATCTATTAGTGAGAAATACATAGTACTTTTCCTTTTTGAGAGATCTACATTTGCACTGTAAAACAGTAATAATATATTTCCATTGGTATCTTGTGAATATTGTGAACTTGCATTTCCTTGAGGGCATCTGCAATCTCACCCATGAGGCGTGCATGATCCCGCATCATCAGATAGATGGATTTCCTTCACTGTTCTGGGTCAGAGGTACAGGCATTCATGGGATCTTAGCTGTGTCACTACATGAATTAAAACAGAGTAATGAATTTGTGCTGTGTTCCATGGCTTTAAGTTAGACTTGACCTTCAAGTCACATTTATCAGAGTTCAATCATAGGTCACAAATTAGAAAGATTTAAACAATGTTCTCTTCCCTCAAAGAAGGACTGATTTAATCAAATGTGATTTTATATGGTTCTGGCAATGTAGGGAACTCTAGAATATCACTGTGAGAAAAGAAACTCTCCATAGTTATAAAAATCAATTAAAATAAGAGAATGTTAAAGTTCAGAGCATTTCACAAAATTATAACATGCACATACACAAATAACTTTTGTTTCTATGTGTTGTATAATATAGATTTAGAGATACAGCACGTTTTAGGATGTGGAAATGGGAAGAATTAAATAAGAATCACTTTAAATGTATCAGAGTACTGCTTTATTCATGAGAAATTCTGTATAATGAAGAATTTTTTTATATGATGAATAATTCTCTTTATCTGTTCATTTCACAAATTTGTGTCTTTGTTGTACTTTTCTTGGAGAATAATATGAGAGATTATTTCATATTTCTCCAGATCTTTTGTAACTCTTCTGCCCTCCTCTTCATCTCCTGCTTCATTATGAAGGGCCAGTAGCTTTCTACAATATCTTTTGGCATAAGCTCTTTTTTAAATAGGTTATTCAGAGTAATATATTGAAAAAACAAATCAAAATTTATTTTACGAATATTAACTATTGGATATTTGATCCTTCTCTTTAGCTTACCAAAGATCACCATCACTCCAAGGATGAAAAAGGGAAAATTAATTCAAAATGTAGATTAGTTATACAAGTCTAGTAAAATAGAGTTGGACGGGAAAAAGATGGCATGTTATTGTGTGGTTGCTTACAGGCAGGATTGAATCATTCTCCAACCCTCCTCTCCTGAGGTTAGTTTGAGATACAGTGGGTCTTTCTGGCCTGGCTAGCCCTTATCTGAGTCACTTCCTTAACATAAATCTTTAGGTGTGATCTGGAGCCCTTAAAGATAAAAAATAAAAAACAAAACAAAACAAAACAAAAAAAACACTTTAATCTCTGGGGAAATTCCAAGGTTTTAGAGGTTATGTTTTAGGATCCAAGGACAAAGACCAAATTCTGTGGGTAAAGTTAAATTCTTTACCCTACAGAAGGTGATTAAATATTCAAATGAGACATCAAATAGTTGAATCAAGTTCTTTGACCAATTGGTATGTAGATGAGATCACGAGTCAAGGATCCCTTGGATGGAATATGTAGGAGAGGAAGACAAGGAGGAGAAGTGAGGAATTTTTATCTAGAAGCAGAGGCTTGTTCTAGTATAATTCTTCCCTGTAACAAGAGTTGGTTGGGTTTAAAGGCTTATATTCTGCTGGAACTCTAGAGTACAGAAGTAGGATCTATTGACAGAAGCTATAGGAGATATATTTCAGTATATCTTATGGAAGCCATTCCAAGTAATCAGACCTGTCCATGAATGGAAATAGTGATCCCAGGAGGTATTGCCTGTTGATCCTTGCCACATACCAAGGAAACCTACTTGGAAGATTGAATCAAAGAAGATCCAAACATGGAATGAGAAAGGGACATGTCAGACTGCATGAATAAAAACTTTCAACCACCAATAGAGAAAACCAGAAGTCACACAGAAGTCATGTGATTAGTTTTTCCTGAAGCTGGAAAAAGAAACCAGAAAGTATAATGGTGAATTTTAATTAGAAGAAAGACAAAGTAGATATGGCAATAGTTGGAAGAGAAAATGATGAAACTAGGAACAAAATGATGACCTGAAAGAATGGGGTTGGGAAGGTTAAATTATAGAATTTTTTACAGATGAACAACTCCATAGAAATTAGCCAATAGACCCTCTGCTTTACTGACTTCTCTGAAGATCTTTCTCCTCCTTGCATCATACAAGTCCTACTCCCAACCAGCTATTCCCTTACCTGTCTGACCAAGTATTTTCCAAGAATTTGAATAGTAAATTCAAAATCAGCCAGAATAACTTTCTAGTCATGAACCAAGACAGTTAACTTCTGTTTTAGAAACATAAACTCAGAGATAAAAATGGCATTTGTCGTTAGCAGTAATGACAAGTAGTTGATAGGAGCCTTGCCACATTTCTTGACAGATTCTTTAGTCTCTCATGTAATGAAAGGTCAGTTCTAGAGACCTCAAAACTAAGAAACAAAACCCTCCTAAATTCACTATTAAGATAAGGTGACATTTATAAAACATTTAAATTGTAAATAAATACTCTGGTGGCATAGTACCTAAAGCATTTGACTGCTAACCAGAAGGCCAGTGGTGCAAACCCACTAGCCACTCCTCAGAAGGAGGATTGGGCAATCTACTTCCATAGAGATGTAAACACAAGGAAGAAATGTTTTGAGTCGAATCAACTCAGTGGCAGTGAGTTTGGTTTCTCTATGAAGTTCAAACTCCTTCCTTGCTGCTTAAGCCTCTCTGAAATCCATTGTTTTCTTATAATTTTAAACAAGCTTATTAAATTGGAATTATGTCTGAATTAAATAAAAATGGATTTATATTGATTAATTCTTCCATGATTCCTCAAGAATCCCCGGTGGCGCAGTGGTTAAATGCTTGACTACTATCTGAAAGATCAGCTGTTTGAATCCATTAGCCACATCCTGGGAGAAAGATATGGCAGTCCACTTCAGTAAAGATTGCAGACTTGGAAACCTCTCTACTCTGTTGCTATGAGTCACAATCTACTCAATGACATATAACAGCAACATGATTAACTATTAAAAGGTTTTTTTGACTCCAGCTGAAGAGGGAAAATTCTGAAACAATAAACTGTTGTCAGGAGATGGTTACAGTAAGCTTCACCAAAGAGAAAAAATACATTAAGAACTTTCATCAAGAGATGTTCTCCTTGAAATAGTTGTCTGCCAAGTCTTAGGTGGTGTGTGAAAACAAAACTTAATGTAAGATAAACTCTTAATACATCATTAATAAGTATTTAGGCAGACACTCCACCAATGTGGTTTTACTCCCATGAAGACAAAATTTGATACAGTGAAGAACTCAGCCAGTCTAATTTTACAATTTAGACCAAATTCTATAACTAAATCTATATCTATAACATATGACTCTTGCATTCCCAATCCAACAGATGTCATTTCTCACTTTTAAAACAAATGCCATCATGGTTGGGTGATGCGGTGTAGTAAATTACTTAGTGTGGCTTTTCTACCCATAAGTCTTTGTAAACTCCAAGGTGGGATTTTGTATGAGCAACTGAGCAGCCCCTGATTGCTGAAGCTATCCACCTGGGTTATTTCTGTTGGGCGTGGCACAATACAATGTTCTGGGAGGTGCCCACTCTCTCTCACGTGCTTAGAGTTCTGATGCTGTGATTGGCTAGTTTGACCACCCTTCCGGGCTCAAAGGAGGCCTCCTGGAGGCAGAACGCTCTCTGACTGATGGTTGAGGAAGACGTGCTGCCGAAAGAGACACGCGCCCCTGAAAGAGACAGGCGTTGCTGGGAAAGAGACACAAGAGACACGCATTGCTGAGTGAGACACCGAGGGACCAGTGCTGCTGGGAAAGAGACTGTGAGAGACTATTGGCCGAGGGACGGTGGGCTGGGAGAGAGACTGAGCATTTTTCTTGAACTTGAGTTGTAGCTTGGTGCTTCCTTAATAAACCCCATAATCTGTGAGTTCTGTGTGGCCACTGCAGTGAATTATCGAACCCAGGAGAGAGGTGGTGGGTGCCTTGGGAGGAACGGTTGGAGAAAGGACTGGAGGGAGGCAACATGTCTGGCCTGGCAGTAATAGGCCTTGGGTTACTGCTGGTAATCCTGCCTTCCCCTTGTAGGGTTAGAGGAGGTCAGAACATGTGGCCTCCTTGTCGTTTTTGCAGGTGAAATAAGGGAAACCTCAATTTCTGTAATAGTACCATACTACCTTGTCAGTGGGGCCCAAGGGGGACATGGAATAAGGGATATCATTGCTTATGTCAAATGGATCTTAGCTGAAAGCAAAGAATACCAGAAAGATGTTTACTTGTGTTTTATTGACTACGCAAAAGCATTCAATTGTGTGGATCATAACAAATTATGGATAACATTGAGAAGAATGGGAATTTCAGAACATTTGATTGTACTCATGAGGAACTTGTACATAGATCAGGAGGCTGTCATTCAAACAGAACAAAGGGGATATTACATGGTTCAAAATCAAGAAGGGAGTGAGTCAGGGTTGTATCCTTTCACCATACTTATTCAACTTGTATGCTGAGCTAAAATATGAGAAGTTGGACTCTATGAAGAACATGGTATCAGGATTCAAGGAAGACTAATTAACAACCTGTGATGCCCAGATAACACAACTTTGCTTGCTGCAAGTGAGGATGACTTGACACACGTACTGATGATGATTAAAGACTACAGTCTGCAATATGAATTACATCTCGATAAAAAGAAAACAAAAATCTTCACAACTGGTCCAATAAATAGCTTCACAATAAATGAGAAAAATTGAAGTTGTCAAGGACTTCATGTTACTTGGTTTTACAATCAACAACAATGGAAGCAGCAGTCAAGACATCAGACAACTTATTGCATTGGGCAAATCTGCTGCAAAAGACCTCTTTCAAGTGAAGAAGAGAAAAGATGTCTCCTTGAAGACTAAAGTGCACCTAACAACCCAAGCTGTGGTATTTTCAATCACCTCATATGCACATGAGAGCTGAACAATGAATAAGGAAGACAGAAGAAGAGTTGATGCTTTTGAATTGTCACGTTGGAGAAGAATGCTAAGAGTACCATGGTCTGTTAAAAGGACTAACAAATCTGTCCTGGAAGAAGTGCAGCCAGAATGCTCTTTGAAAGCAAGAATGGCCAGACTTCTTCTCACCTACTTTGGTCATGTTGTCAGAAGGAACATTCCCTGGAGAAGGATATCATGCTTGGTAAAGTGGAAGGTCAACAAAGAAGGGGAAGACCCTCAATGAGATGGATTGTTATAGTGGCTGCAAGGATGAGCTCAGGTATAGCAAGGATAGTGAGGCTGGCACAGAAGTGGGCAATGTTTCGTTCTGCTGTACACAGCATCACTATGAGTTGGAGACGACTTTACGACACCTAACAACAACAACAACAATCACCATATCAACAAATAACTAAGCAGTGATTTTATAGAAAATGAGGAGGGTGGGTGTGGCATGCTGTTAATTTGTTTTGACTAATTGCAGAAATAACTATATGCTCAAAATGCAAAGTTCTGAGATTTTATCAAAAACAAACAAACAAACTCAGTGCCATAGAGTCAGTTCTGACTCATAGCGACCCCTCCTTGGGTTTCTGAGGCTGTGTCTCTACAGAAGTATGTTGCTCAGTCTTCCGAGGAGTGGCTGGTGGGTTTGAACAGACAGTTTTCTGGTTAGCAGTCAAATACCTTAGGCACTGTACAATCATGACCTTTTCCTCACAAATAAATGTTTTGGGTGTGGTAGTTAAGGTTGTGTGTAAAATTGGCTGACCCTGGTTTAGTAGAGACTGGCCATCAAATCCATGGTGGGATCTACCACAAACATCTGAGTAGCTGCTTTAGGGATGTGATCTGTTTCCTGTATATAAGAAGCAGCTTTGGGAATGATCTCCAGCTCATGGCACACTTGAACCCTGAATGTAGCTGAGTCATTGTTTAGCAGCCTGTCACGCTCTGTTGACCTTGGGACTTTCAGTGGACTTAAAATAATGTCCTGCTGTGTGATTTGGTAACATCAGGACTGTACCTTTTTACTTGTCAACCTTGGGTTTGTCAGTCTCAGCAGCCAGCAGCTGCCTGAATGAAGAAAACCTTCTAGCTTCAGTGGGCTGGGAGGAGGAGGCAGAGCTGAAGCCAAAGGTTGATAGGCTTTCACCCAGCCCCTAGAGCATGGCACATGGAACTTGGACTTCTAGCCTCCTGAAATTGTAAGAATAAACTTCCGTCTGTTAAAGTCATCCCATTTGTGGTCTATTCCTGTCAGAGTGGCACTAGGTAACCAGAATATTGGGTAAGATGATGAACATTTTTTATGGAAACTTGACAGTTGTTTCAGAAGCATTCAGCTATCACCTTATCGAATTCCATTGCTTATTCTTTTCTATCCTTCTGAAAATCTAGTGAGAATAAAAGAATTGCTATTTATTTGAGCAGTTCAATGATGTAAACTTTCTGTTTCCTTGAGAGGCAATGGGGGTTTGGATGGGAGGTGAAGAGCTAAAAAGGAAGGAGTTCACAGAGTCTAGATAGCTTTTGTTTAAACCACAATTCCTTCAGTGCAACTTGGACTTCTTTCTTCAGTACCAGTGGTTCTTGATCATATGTTATTTCCTGAAATAGTAATATATT
Organism: Orycteropus afer afer; assembly: GCF_000298275.1. NCBI lineage: Eukaryota > Metazoa > Chordata > Mammalia > Tubulidentata > Orycteropodidae > Orycteropus > Orycteropus afer. The sequence goes on along the minus strand of NW_006921673.1, from coordinate 3,029,867 downwards.
GACCAATTTATTTTAGTACTAAAGGAATCTGGGGAAAAACAAGACTCCAGAAATTGATGGAATACCCATTAAGATGTTTCAGCACATGGATGCATTGCTTGAAGTGCTTACTTGTGTATGCCAAGAAATTTGGAAGACAGCTACCTGGCCAACTCAATGGAAGAGATAAAAATTTATGGAAATTATTAATGAATAACATTAATATCATAGTCAAGTAAAATTTTGCTGAAGATAGTTCAAAAACTGTTGCAGCTTTACATTGATAAGGAACTGCCAGAAATTCAAGCCAGGTCAGAAGAGGCTGTGGAATGAGGGATATCATTTGGTGATGTCCGATGGATCTTGGCTAAAAAAAAAAAAAAAAAAAAAAACCAAAAATGCTTACCTGCGTTTCATTGACTATGCAAAGGCATTCAACTGTGAGGACCATAACAAATTATGGATCACATTGTGAATATTGGGAATTCCAGAATACTTAATTGTGATCTTGAGGAGTTTGTATGCTAACCAAGAGGCTGTTGTTCAAAGAGAACAAAGAGAACACCTTTTAATATCAGGAAGGGAGTGCATTAGGTTTCACCATAGTTTTTCAATATGTATGTTGAGCAAATAATCCGAGAAGCTGGACTATATGAAGAAGAATGCAGCATCAGGATTGGAGGAACACTCATTAGCAACCTGCAATATGCAGATGATACAAACTTGCTTGCTGAAAGTAAAGATGACTTGAAGCACTTACTGGTGAAAATCAAAGACTGCAGTCTTCAGTGTGGATTACACCTCAACATAAAAAAAAAAAAAAAAAGAAATCAGACTTCATATTGCATTGGAAAAATCTGTTGCAAAAGACTTTAAAGTGTTAAAGAGCAACAATGTCAATTTGAAGACTAAATTGCATCTAATCCAAGCCATGTTATTTTCGATCACCTTATATCCATTTGACCAGAAGGTCGGTGGTTCAAATCCCTCAGAAGGAAGATTAGGCAATCAACTTCCGTAGAGACACTGCCTCGAAGGGGAGGGGTCTCTATGAGTCGGAAACAACTCAACAGCAGTGAGTTTTCTTTTTCTTTTTTTAAAAATATACATGTGAATGCTGGACAATGAATAAGGAAGAACAAAGGAGAATTGATGCCTCTAAATTGTGGTGTTAGGAAAGAATTTTGAAAATACCAGGGACTACCAGAACAAAGATTTCTGTGCTGGAAGAAGTGCAGTCAGAATGTTCGTTGGAAGCAAGAGTAGCCAGACTTCATCTCATCAACTTCGGTCAAGTTGTCAGAAGGGGCCAGTTCCTGGAGAAGGATATCATGCTTGGCAAAGTAGAGGGTCAGCCAAAAAGGGGAAGACCCTCAAAGAGAAGGACTGACACAGTGGCTGTAACAATGGGCTCAAGCACAGCAGTATTGTGAGGAAGGCACAGGGCCGGGCCGTGTTTCGTTTTGTTGTATACAGAGTTGCTGTGAGAAGGAGCTGACTCAATATTACCTAACAACAACAGATGCCACCAAGTGTCCAATGTACTAAATATTATTTATAGCTCATCCTAACCTAAGTTCTTTAAAGGAAGTAACTTCCTTTTGCAAGAAATGACTCTCATAGTTTATCTAAGGGATACACATTTACCTCTTCAAATAGATTATAAATTCTTCAGAATTGAACATCTAATTAGGAATTTCCCCAGAGAGTCGAATACATTCTTGTTCATAAACAGGAAGTTGCTTGAAAAACACTTGTGAAATAGACTAGAGAACCTGCCAAACCTAACTCTTCCTACTTATTATTGCTGCTGCTTTGGTGGCATATTATCTTTTAATGAAAGTAAAAGCAAACAAATCAGCCTTTTATTTTGAATTATTCAGGTAAATTGTGCAGGTTCTCAGAAGGGAGGCTTTATTAAATCAACCTAGCTCATGGGCCAAGCCTTTAAATGCTCCATTTCTTGATAGTATGCTCTCTAGCATACTGGGTATGACCATCACAATGGAAAATTACCATTAGGTTCATTATCTTTGACAGTGAAGAAGCACACACTTACCACTGCTGAGAATGCTCTTTTCTAGCTTCTCTTTATGCTACACTGTCAAGGCCAGCTCTTTCCAGTCTATTAGGAACTGCATCTCAAGAAATCTTGGTGACTCATTTGCTGTTTACCTTGCAGGTACAGGATCTGAGAGCCCATAGCACAGTTAAATCAGATTGATGATGTTCTATTATGAGGAAGTGTTTCATCATCTGCATTTATCATAGAGGCCACAGTCCTCTCTGTCTAATATATGATATGACTTTTCCACAAATACACTTGTTCTGCTTCAGAATACTGCTATGAGTTATTTTTAAAATTCTATCTGAATTTTCTCTCTATAAAGGGCTGGCTTCACTGAAGAGCGTGATCCCTGGATCAGACCAACCAGGTTGTCTGAATTAACTATCTATGAGAGCATTTTGATATGTTCACATTCTTTATATTTTCTAAATTATGAAATTTAGATTCATTGATTAACTTAATTGAAGATAATTAACCTGGAAAATCATAACTAATCATCATCCTGAGACTAGGCTATTTTGGAGTGATGAAAATGTTCGGAGCTTGGATTTTGGTGAACTTTGCACAATTTTGTAAAAATGAACTAAAAATCATTGAACTGTATATTTAAACTGGCTGAATTTTATGGTATATAAATTATACCTCAATAAAGGTGTTCAATTGGAGCTCTGGTAGCATAGTGCCTAAGGCACTTGACTGCTAACCAGAAGGCTGGCGGTTCAAACCCT
>NW_006921673.1:3013739-3026792 GCF_000298275.1 Orycteropus afer afer | reverse complement strand
TGGTGGGTTTGAACCGCCAGCCTTCTGGTTAGCAGTCAAGTGCTTTAGCCACTATGCTACCAGAGCTCCTCATTTTTCTGATATGGGTGAGGATTTTCCAAACAGATTTTACGCTGAGCTAAAATCAGTGCCCATCTATGTGAAGTGGGCATTCCAAGTCTCCTGTGATTGGATTATCTTTAACATAGCTTACGATTTCTCTCACCTGGTCTAGATGAACACCACTTAATAGTCTCCAAAAAACTAAATAAGTTAATTAACAAATTTTCTGAAGCAACTTGAGTATACCATGGAGAATTAAGTAAATGCTTTCAAATAAGCCCAAATACATCTATTCCTCACTCCTCAACTATCTTGTTATTTGACATTTAACATTTACTACAATAATAATAATAATAATAATAATAATAAAATGACTATCCAACTAATTTGCATGACACATATGTGGTAATAACTAATACTGAGATCCCTGAGTGGCAGATCCCATGTGCATGTAGAAAGGAAGCTAGTATTACACAGTATTTTATTGCCCAGGAGGGGAAAAGGGCCCAGACTCTTCCAGCAGTCCAAACAAGACATTAGGCTGCTGGGGTTCTAGGTAGAGCAGGGGGATGGCTGAAGTGAGGCCGGCAGGGATGGAACTCTGCCCAGTGTGTTCTGGGTACCCACAGGGAGCTGAGGCCAAGGCAGTAGCAGCCAATGTCTTGAAGGTGGATCGCCCTCAAGCCTAGGGAGGAAGTAGGACCACAGGGTCTGGCCTTAGCTCCCAGGAAAACAGGGAAAAACCAGGCCATGGTCAGACGAAGACCTGAAATGGGGTACTTGAATGCTCATGTCTGGTAGGACCTCATGCCAGCTGACTTGCACTTGTGCAGCTCTTATGCTTCCTCAATGTCCTCTCCTGGGTGGGCAGAGGTGAGGGCAGAAAAGGCTATGAGGCAAGGATGGGGTCAGCAGCTGAGTGGCCAATGCCAGACCTGGTCATCAGGTCCTCAGAGGAAAGTTTGGATTGTCAATTCTCATGGGGACATGGGGACAAATAGAGGCAAGGCTGCTCAGCTAGAGGAGGGGAATGCTTAGAAGAGGAGCTGGCAAGGTGAACCAGTGGGGCATGTGTGCCCCACCTGTAGCTCCCTGGTCTTCTTCCCCATGGACAAGGAATTCCTGATCCTGACAAAGCCACTAGCGGTGTTTTGGGGTTGTTGAAAGGATGAGCTGGTGTCATCCTTCCTGAAAATATGGTGAAAGTAGGAAAGGGAGGGGTCCCCAGAGAGAGGAGGGGGTGGTACTTGGGTCTTTTGGGCTCTGGAAGACTGGACACCTCACCTTTGTGGGTAATGGTAGGAGCTGAGCCCTGCTGAGGTGATGTGGGGGTGGAAGAGGTGACTGTGGCAGGTGATCTCAGTGGGGGCCCATTGGGACACTGACAATCCGGGGGAAGGGTGAGGTGATGTAGTCATCCTTTGTTTTTGCATAATGCTGATTTTCATATGGTTAATTTGGAGCATAACAATGTTGATAAGTGAGCAGTGAATATATAGCTCTGGAGAGTGGTGGCAAACAAATATTTCTCCTCTAACCAATAATTCTAAAAAGGGAAATGTGAAAAAAAATCAGGTTTTAAACAGCCCATAGGGCAGTTCTACTCTGAATTAATGGGTTGCTATGATTTGGAGTTGACCAAAAAAAAAAAAAAAAATCACTCCCATTGAGTCAGTTCCAACTCATAGCAACTCCCTTTGGATTTCCAAGGCAGTAAATCTTTATGGAAGTAGATTGCTCAGTCTTCCTTTCATGGAGTGGCTGGTGGGTATGAACCTCCAGCCTTCTGCTTAGCAGTCAAATGCCTTAGGCACTACACCACTAGAGCTCCTTTTTAACCCAAGGATAGGGGTAATGCTATATTTTCTGATCTGTATGGTCACCTGCGTAACAGAGTAAGCCTCAGATTAACTGAGCAGACAACACTGAGGTGGTAGATTCAGAAGTGCCCATAGACTAAAATCTGGACAAAAGATGGTCTTCAATGGAGTCTTGCCAGGTAACCATCCAGAGACTGAGGTAGTTAGTATCAGATACGCCCCAACTTTGGGATCAAATAGTACTCTGAGCATTTAAGAAATCAGTCTAAGATTACTAAAATAATCTCCCAAAATAGAAAAGCAGGTATAAGAATAAAAATATAGGAAGCCATTCTAAGTATATTAAGGACCACTTAGAAGCTGACTGGGAGCTCTGGTGGAGTAGTGCCTAAGGCATTTGACTGCTAACCAGAAGCCTGGCGATTCAAACCACCAGCCACTCCTCAGAAGGAAGGTTGGGCAATCTACTTCCATAGTGATTCCACCTCAGAAACCCAAGGAGGGGTTGCTATGAATCTGATTCTACTCGATAGCAGTGTGTGTAGTGGGGGGAGAACCTGACTAAGGAGGCCTGGTGGCACAGTGTTTAAGAAGTCTGTTGTTAAATATTTGGCAGTTTGAACCCACCAGCCACTTTGTAGGAGAAAGATGTGGTAGTTTGCACCTGTAAAGATTACAGCCCATAGGGCAGTTCTACTCTGACTTAATGGGTTGCTATGATTTGGAGTTGACAGAAATGAGTTTACAAGCTGACTACAGAAAACAATGCCAAAGTCTAGTTTCTAACACAGAGAAAGAAGGTCAAAGTGAGCTAAGCCACAGGCTGACCTGAAGTTGATTTGTCTGAAGTATTTACCTAAGCTTCCTTTAATTCTTCCTGATTTGTTCCAGGACCCTGGCTGGGGGTTCAGGTAGGGGCTAAGTGGCCCCAGCTGTAGGAAATCAGTATGTAGCTGGAAACCTAGGCCATCATTACATTGTCTGTAACTGGGACGTGCCAGCACTCATTTAGAGACTAATAAGACATTTAGACTGACTGGAACAGTTTCCTTCTCTGCCCTCCTCATTTGACAGAAATTGAAACCTTAATCTTGTCTCCCCTCCTTTCTTATGCTTGTTTTATGGATTTTTAAGTGGAGAAGTTCTATATTTGTTGTGCTTGCAGGAGTGGATTACCCAATACACAAAGTAGACATGGGCTTACTTGTGCTTATTTACTAATCAGTAGTGAACAGCATGGGAAATTGTTCACTACCGATTAGTAAATAAGCACAAGTAAGCCCATGCTTACTTTGCTTACTGGGTACTCTGTGTTCCTTTCAGGGATTACACATTTGAAAAGGGGCTTTGATTATGTAGGAAGGTGTGAGATTAGGAGAGAGACAGATGCCAGCCATACCTGGCAGCAAAATCTTTGATGTGGTGAAAACAATGTGAAATTGTTCACATAGACTAGTAAATAAGCGCAATAAACCTGTGCTTACCTTGCCTATTGGGTAATCCAACACTGCATGCATGGAGTATAATTTGGATCAGTGACACTATCTATTCCCTATCAGTATGTGCTTTCCACTTTCAGATAGTTGGAAACAAACTTTCTATGATACGTTGTTCATAGTTATATCTAAACCCAAACTTAAACATGTAGAAAACCATAACATGAAGCAAATAGTTTGGTAATTGATAGTTTCAGTTTAAAAAGTGCCAATGAAGCCCTTTCTCAACGGTACTACTTTCCAAGCAGCTCTGTTCACGCACACAAAACCCACAGAAATTCACACTTTCCAGAAATCACATATTTTACTCAGTGAAATCAGTAGTTTATCATCCTATTAAAATAAGAAAAATAAAAACAGAAAACTAAAACTACATTAGAGTAAAAATGCTTTCATATTTATAGGCTGTGAATTCCCCAAACTGGAATGAAAATACAGAGGGTGAGTGTCCAAAAACAATTCTGTGAGTCAATACAATAAATTAGACCCAGATGTCACAAACACAATAAATCAATTGAAACTGCCAAACCACTTCTCTCAATATACTGGATTTAATTAAAACCACCACTCAGTTCATGAGAGGCTTCTAATAGAGCAGATAATATCAATGAGGCTCAACTATCCACCCAAACCTGATGTAGGATACACAGCAAGTTAAATTTAATCTAAGGGCCTGTTAAACATGGCAGGGCTTAGTACACATCTGCAGATAGCCACTGTCATCCTCTCCACATCCTCATCTTGTCCTCCCCAAGCACTCATTTAGGATGCTATCAATCAGCCTTTGTCATTGTGGTATAGTAAATGCCTCTTGAAGCACTTGCTAATGAAGATCAAAGACTATATAGCCTTCAGTATGGATTATACTTCAACAGAAAGAAAACAAAAATCCTCACAAATGGGCCAATAAGAAGCATCATGATCAATGGAGAAAAATTTGAAGTTGTCAAGGATTTCATTTTACTTGGATCCACAATAAAAAGCCTTGGAAGTAGCAGTCAAGAAATCAAATAATGTTTGCATTGGGCAAATCTCCTGCAATAGACTTTCTTAAAGTGTTAAAGAGCAAAGATATCACTTCAAGGATCAAGGTACACCTGACCTAAATCATGGTATTTCTGATCACCTCAGATGCATGTGAAAGCTGGACAATGAATAAGGAAGACCGAAGAAGAATTGAGTTATGGTGTTTGCGAAGAATACTGAATATACTATGGATTGCCAGATCATGCACATATCTGTCTTGGAAAAAGTACAACCAGTATAATCCTTAGATGTAATAATGGCGAGACTTCATCTCATGTACTTTGGACATGTTATTTAGAGGAACCAGTCCCTGGATAAGGACATTATGCTTCTTAAGTAGGTCAGTGAAAAAAGAGGAAGGCCTCAATGCGAGGGACTGACACAGTGACTGTAACAATGGGCTCAACACAACAATGATTGTGAAAATGATATACGACTGGGCAGTGTTTTGTTCTGTTATACGTAGGTCACTGAGTGCAGCCTACTCAATGGCACTTAATAACAACAAAAAGTGCCAGATAAACATTATATGAATATTGATGTTTTGGTCCTCGCTTTTGTGTTAAATGTGTAGCATAGTTATTGAAAAAAAAAAAAAAAAAAAACCTAACACATATTTAATCAAATTTTAAAAATAAGGGGTATTGCTGCATTTAGTGGTTTGGGATTCTTTAGTGACTTTTCTTAAGATATCCAAACTCTGGGTTACTGACTATAAAGATCTACTTCCAAACTGCCTGTAAATGCTACTCAGGGGAAAAAAAAATAAAGAATGGAAGAAAAAGAAAAAAGAAAAGGGAACACACACTATTATGAATTCAAGAGGCTGACAAAGGGCACAGGTTTCACAGTATCTTCTAGGACAGGGGTTAGAAATCTCATTGGCCTTTAAATAGAAAATATCCCTTGAGTTTAGAATAGAAAAGACACACAGATACCCACCCACGAGGTTGTTTTCACTTGAAGGATCACATTATTCATCACGGACAATCTCTACACTCAGTTAGCAGAAGCTGTCCTGGCAGTTTCCTTGTGTATACTTGGCTCCATTTTATAAAGACAGAACAGACTATGTTTGGCATTTTTGCCTTGAGTTATTGACATGTTTTAAATTATGCTGTTTTATGTCCATTCTTAATAGAACAGAAATCTGCTGCAAACGATTTTTATTAACAGACTGCCTCAGGTGCTGAGCAGACTCTCGATTTAACAACGTCTCCAAACAGACAGGCAGAGAGCTTGTTAATAGGCTTTTCCAACCCTTTGGCTTCTGTGAGATGTAAGTGGATTATGGAGGTTTGTTTGTCAGGCTATCCTTTTACATCACTGTCTGAATAATTGCCAAAAAGGCCTATTGCTTTGGCCTAATTAACAAAATGTACAAAATCCTGAGCACAGAACTTTTATTGATTAGCCATCTCCGTGGGAAGCTTATGAACCTCCATGACTCCTGGCCCCAGACAGATGCTCTTTATGATGTTCTGCACTGGGCTTCAGCCGGTTAATGTACCAAGGCCTTGTCTCAGCACTTCATGCTACTCAGAAATTGCCAGAAGAAACCACATGTGTTGGGTGTAGTTAAAATGTCAGTGTTACTGTGATGAGATATCTACTTATACAATTTTCACCATTTATTTATCATAAAACTTAGTATTATAAGTTCCAAATATCTTTTCCTGGAAATTGATTCTCAAGGAGGTGCTTTCAATAACAGTCTTAATAAAACGTGATTAAGAAGCTGAGGAATAAAGTTTCATCTGAATGAGGTAAAAAAAAAAAAAAAAAAAAGAGCGAGAATAAAACTTTCTTGAAGGAAAAGTCAGAAAACAGGAGAAGAATTAAGCGTTATTGTTCAGTCACTTTTCATTAGTTTAATCATTATTTCAACAAATTATTCAAGGCTTTATGCCAGGGACACTGGATAAACAAAGGATCAAGAAGACAGACAGGAACCCTGCTTTCATGGATTTACTCATATAAGAATAAGACAGTTTTTAAAAGTTCAGGTAATAAGGCCCAACAACTATTTCCACATTAGATAATGATTGTCTTAGCAACTCAGCACAAAGCCTCTAAAATAAGAAATTTTGTTTGATGTCTTAGGTTAAATTATCCATGATAATTTAAGTCTTATATAACGTTTGTATGTTATATTTAATAGATACATGTTCAAAAAGTGCCAAAGACTTTTTTGTTTGTTTTTGTAGTTAGGAAGACACAGGACCTGGACTTATGGACCTCTAATTTAAAATACAAAGCAAGGGAAGTAAAATTGTCTTAATGCACTTACAAACACATAGGTTAGAGCATTTTAAGTAAGATTGCTTGTTTTTTTTTTTTTTTTTTTTTTTTTTTTTTTTAATCAGCCAAGTAACTACATAATGAGTGCATAGCAACTGATAGTCAGGGGAGGATTACCCATTAAATGAACAATTGTAGTGAAACAATTGTGGAATGACAAACACCCAGCTGCCAGGGATTGTAAATTTGAAAAGAGCCTTTGAGTCTGTAGGAAAGTGCTACGGGATTGGGAGAGAGACAGATGTTAGCCACATCTAGCAGCAGAACCTTTGATGTGATGAAAAACATGAAATTATTCACTACAGATTAGTAAATAAACACAAGTAAGCCTGTGCTTACCTTGATTATTGAGTAATCTCTATGCTTCTTCCATAGAGATTTACAGATTTGGAAAGTCTGTGGATCAGTTCTACTTTCTCCTGTAGGGTCACCAAGTTAGAATTGACTCATTGGCAGTGGTTTTTTTATTTTTTTAATATTACTTGTTGAAAGTTTACTTTGTTCTCCATCCACTTTATTAATACTTTATATTCATGAACTTTTGTATTCTTAACAATAATTCTGAACAAGTAGATGTTTGTATTATCTTTATATGTGAGGACACAGAGTAGCAATTTGCTCAAGATGTCAAAACGAGTTAGTAGTAGCATTTGTATTTGAACCTAGAAATCTAGAGCTCATGCCCTTATTTAAACGAAGGGTTGACAGAGTCCTGTCTGAGGCAGAGCTGCCCTTGGTGGTGGTTTTGTGGGAGAGTGGTGGATTCATCACTCTTTGCCCAGCCAGTTGTTTTTTCTAAGTTTTGCAGGAGATCATGTTTAAGGTAAACAGGTTATCACCTGCCTAGCCACCAATGATTTACAATTATTTCTTTATTAAGAAAAAGCTCAGTGTGTGAGTGGCCTGTGTCTGAAAAAATGCCAACAGAGAGACCTTGTCAGTTTTTTGGCAGAGACACATCTAAACACATAAAAACAAGTTTAAACACTATCATTTATGCATAATTCTTTCTTGGCATCATCTCTCACTTGCCACAATTTGCAGCCAGAAAACACTTATTTCTACTTTTCTTACTCTAGAAATAATCCAGCCCTAAGTGGATCTAATTCCTCCCCAGAAGAGAAACAGCCTTGTCAGGACTTGGTTGTGTGTGCTGTGTTTGAGACATCAAGGTTTCCATTCACAGCACAGCTGTGCGGACTCTGAGAGCTGGTGCTGCGCCAGAGCTCTGTACCCACTGAGATCTGTAGTCTGGAATGATAAACACCCAGCTGCCTGTGGTGAGGACCACAGGCATAATAGATGGCTATGCCTCAACCAGAGCCAGGCGGAGCCTACACAAATCATTACTCCAACTGCTTATATGTTAAATATCACAAACCCTGTGCACAATGGTGAGCTGTCCCAACAGAAGGAGATGATCAGAGCAGAAAAAAGCTGAGGCAATTTAAGGGAACAGGAGAGAGTAAGTGGCTGTAAGTCCTTTGCAAAGTCCTGCTTGAGAGCTGATTTACTGCTGTGAAGCCCTCTTGCTGCAAATAGTTCATAAAGCCTATGACCTAAGTACTTGCCCACGGGACCACAATAACATTTATCTAGCATAAATTAATGTGTTTCAACCACTAATTCAATTTGGCCTTCTCATTCTTCTGGTTTTGGCACAGCCTTGCCTTGCTATAAAGTCACTTCATGACTCACATGAGTGGCTGTGTTTGTTATGGAGTCACACACCACTAGGAACAAAGAGTGCTATTAGTTGAGTAGTCATAAAAATATACCTCCTGAGCACATTTGGAGCTGTGCTAATTGAAACTTCCTCTTTAGAGGAGCCTGATCAAAACCAGCTGTGGGAGTCAAGCAGGCACAGATTTCAACATCACATTAAAAGTCCAGCAAATTCACAAAGAGCAGCCTCCGAGAGGAGAGGGCATTCCAGCCTGAACAAATGCTCTAATTGGCTCCTGACAAGCTGCAGAGAGAGCTTGTGACCTGAGCCTTGAGAGCTGTGGAAAGAAACTTTTCTGAGAGCAGGAATTGAAAACAAGAAACCTGTAGTACAGTTCCCCTCATAAAATTCCAGATCTGCCAACATCTTCAAGGAACACGTGTGTAAAACCACAAAAGCCTAGTGAATTTAGGAAAATGAAGTGGGATATTGTTCTGAAAAGGAAAAACAAGAGTATAACTATTTTCTTTGATAATAGAGCCTTTTAAGAACATCCAGTTAGCATTTAAACAACAACAACAAAAAAATCCTCTAAAAACAAAACCCAAACAAAACCCAAAAACCTGGACAAATCACATAAACACAGACTATATTTAGAGATGAATGTGATCATGATCTCTTTGTCTTTGGCTGTGGGTGAATTTCCTGTTCCAAGACATAAGGACTACATTCTGCCAATGCATGTACAAGCAAAATGCATCAATAGATTTGCAGAAAATGTGGAAAAATCATGCATTTTATATGTTTGCTTTACTTGGGGGTGGCTTAGCCATTTGTAAAAGAAGCAGTCACTGATACATAAATATAAATAGCATATTCTACTCATCAAATATGTGACTTTTATTTAATTTAAACGAGTAGAGTTCCCGGAAATGTTAAAAGCAAGTTGTGTTTTATAACACCTTTAAGTAGCATATAAATTAGGAACATTTGCTGGTCTTTTAAATTTATTTACTCATTAATTTAATGGAGTGGCTAGTTTAGGAACTATGTCACAATGATTGGTAATGATACTGAGTAGGGGAGGTTTATTTATGTAGATGGAGGTAAGATCATTATGTTTTATGTCACAAACCAGTGAAAGTACATATATGTACCCCTACAAATAATAAACACAAAAGTTGCATATTTGCTTCATTTGCACCCTTTTCCCTCTTTTCAGAATGTGTTGTGGTTAACCTCTTCTTAAATGTTTTTTATTTTTTTTCTCTTTTCCCATAAATAAAAATTATTAACAAATTTACAGGGTTAGAATACAAACCAAATCACCTGCACAAAAGAGGAATCTAAATTACATAATTATGTAACTATGTCTCTCTCTGTCCTAGTTTTAAGCTTAAAAACTTGCCTTGAGAGTTTAATAGTCACTAATAGAAAATATGATCTCTGCTATGTGTGATGTGGTCTTCTGAATTTGTGAGGCTAATAGTAGAAATTGTTTCCAATGTTTATTATTCCTATGACTTTTCATATGCTGAATGGATGATGGAAGTCATAGTCGCAATGCTATGCCCTTGAGTGTGTTCATCTTGTTCACCTAAAACATCGAATCCCACTCATTGCCTTGAGTTGATTCCAACTCAGAGGGACCCTGAAAGACAGAGTAAAACTGCCTTATGGGGTTTCCAAGGAAGCAGACTGCCACGTGTTTTTCCCAGGGAGTGGCTTTCAGGTTCAAACCTCCAACTCTTCTGTTAGCAGCTAAGTACTTTCACCATTGTACCACCAGAGCTCTTTGCCTAAGACATTTGTTGTTATTGTTGTTAGATGCCCTCGAGTCAGCTCCAACTCACAGTGACCCTACGTACACAGAACGAAACACTCCCTGGTGCTATACCAGCCTCACAATCCTTGCTGTCTGAACCCATTGTTGGAGCCACTGTCTATGGAAGTCTTAAATTTAGTGCTCTCAATCTGATGGAGAAGGCTGAAGAATTTGGAAAAATTCTAATAATGATTCAAAACTAAATATAAAAACATAACATAAAATATAGCCAAATATAACATTATTCTGATTTAAAATAGGATTTGGAAAGCAGTCATTGGCCCAGTTTATCCTAATTTTCTCACTAACATACTTTTTAAAGCACTCAGAAAGGATGAAAACTCATGTTATCATCAAAAGTAGGGCTTGAAGTTAACTAATACCAGAATCTAGGATTTTCCAATTAACTGAGAATTAAAACACCAAAAATAAAATGACTTCCAGATTCCGAGCAATTAGGAACAGTGGAAACCATTGTAAGTGGCGAAAAGACCCTAATTTCTTCCCTACTGCTTTACTTCTGGCACAGAAAAACTGTCAGTACTAAAAAGAAAGTCAGGAAACTATTCTTAGGACTGAGGGTACTACATTCTGAAGCAGCCAAGGTACTGTATCCTTTTCCTTTCAAATCACTGAAACTCCAGGCAGCGAGTTGGTGGGTTATCTTGGAGAATAGTATTGTACATTCCATAAATGAAACACAAATGCAGAGTTGGACCAAACAACAATTCCATCTCAGACCAGTGGACTACAGTAGGTAGACACAACGTGCTTACACTAGGAATTAGACTAGGGTTGAACACTGTCTTTGCTCTAGGAAGAATAGGCTAGAAGCCAAAGGTAACTCGGGTAGATACCTTTTTATTAAAGGATGCATTTTTAAAGTTCATCACAAAGTGTGTGAAAAAATATTATTAACAAGAAAAAGTATTTATCATCCTAAGGATTCTGGTGAGTGGCAGATTGGTAGCATTGATGAACTAAAGGAACAAAAATGCTAATTCAGAAAGCTGGTAGCCTCATGTGGCAAATGTCGTTGGTCTGCCTCTTATCTTCTTCCTCAGCTATGCCTCCACAACTGCATTTCCGTTTTCCTTTTACAAGTGTGTCTAAGACTAAGGTTTCACCAATGGAAGGTGAGGAAATTGCTGTTACTAGACTAAAGAAGGAAAATGGGGTAATCTACTTCCGTAGTGATACTGCCTCGGAAACCCAAGGAGGGGTCGCTATGAGTTGGGTCCCACTCGACGGCAAATAACAACAGACTGAAGAATAAACAATTGAATAAACAAAATAACTCTTGCTCTGGATTTCTACTCTTTTCTATTGACTGGAAATTGTGATGACTAATACATCCTTGGCACAAACAGTGGTGCAAACAGTTTATGTGCTTGGCTGCTAACTAAAAGGTTGGCAATTTGAGTACACTCAGAGATACCTTAGTAAAAAGGCCTAGAGAACTACTTCCATAAAATCAGCCATTTAAAAACCCTATGGAGTAGTTTTACTTTGATATACATAAGGTTGCCATGAGTTGGAATTAACTCAATGCCAACTTTCTAAAGAGGCTTTGGAAGATGAATATTGAAAACGACAGTTTCCCTGCATAATGGTGGGCTAGGTAAATTAACCAAACATTTTATTAAATCTGTTCGAAGATACCTAATATATAACCAAGTAGTAAAAAAAAGTAACAACATAACAACAATAATATTAATGAAAATAAATACATCCAGAAAAATGAGAAATTTGAGGACAATTTTCTTGAAGACAGCTGCCAATACTATAAATGAAAGGCTAATTAGGACTTGTGACAGACTTGCAAAATTATCAGCACAAAAATTAGAATCCAGAGGCCACCAAGGGCTAGGAGAGCCAGGCACTTTACATTAGGATTCTGAAGACTACACCCCAGGTTTAAAAGCTGATTTGGTTATGGAATAGCAATGGTTTTAGGTATAAGGACCAGTCTCAAATCACGTAAACCCAGTTTTAGTTATTGAAATAATCCCAGATTACTAATGCCATTAGTTATCTGCTAAAATCAAATATACAAATTACATCACATTAAGTCTTAATTAATTGACTTTTATCAAGTGAAGATTATTGAGGTGTTACTGAAATTTAGTTAAATTCTCCCTTTTTTAGTGTATAGGTGTATGAATTTTGACAGTCGTGGTGTAATTACCACTGCAATAAAGATATAGAATACTTGGATTATCCCAAAAATGTCCTCATACCCTTTTATAGTAAATCCTCTAACTCCATCCTTTGTCCACTGATGTGATTTTTATCCCTGTGGTTTTTATCTTTTCTAGAACATTGTATAAATGGAATCAGACAACATACTGCCTTTTGGGTTTGAATATTTTCTTCTGGCACAATGCACTTGAAATTCATCTTCGTTTCTGAAGAAATCAGTAGTCTCTTTAATTTTCTTGTTGTGTGTTGTTCGATTTTGTGGAGGTAACAAGGATTATTTATCATTCACCAGTTCATGGGAAATTGAATGTTTTCCAGGTTTTGGCATTTATGAAAACAACTGAAATATAAGTTAATGTATAAATTTTTTTGTGGACATGTTTTCATTTCTCTTGAGTAATTCGCAGAAGTTGGACTGCTGGACCACATGGCAAGTATACATTTAGTTTTAAAAGAAACTGCTAATTGATTTTCCAAAGTGGTTGTACCATTTTGAAGTCCCATCAAAAATGCATGATAATTCCACTTGGTTTGCCTTCTCTCTAGCACTCATTGTTACCAATTTTTTTTTTTTTTTAACTTTAGCCATTTTGCACATATGTACAGTAAATCTCTTTGTGGTTTTAATTTAAATTTTCTTCATGACTAGAAAGATTGTTGAGTAGTTTTTTTTTT
>NW_006921673.1:3005216-3008874 GCF_000298275.1 Orycteropus afer afer | reverse complement strand
GTTGGTCTGGTTTTAACAAATTCCCTTAGTTTCTGCTTATCTGGAAATCTCCTAATTTCACCATCATATTTGAGGGACAATTTTGCCGGGTATATGATTCTTGGTTGAAATTTTTTCTCTTTCAAGGTTTTATATATACCTGTTGAGTAGTTTTTCATGAGATTTACTATCCACTTATCTTTGGTGTTCAATATATGTATATATTTTTCTTGTGATTTGATTGAATGTTTACAGAGCAAATTCACTTTCCATACAGCAGTTCACATACACTTTGTCTCATGACATTGATTATAATTTATTCCAATGCAACAGCTCCCCTCCCACTTCCTCCCAATACTTACATCTTCCCTGTGTCCATCCCTCTGTGCACTACTACCCCCTGAGATGTCTCCCTGTGCATAAACAGCCCTTCTTTCTCCCAAGATACTCTCCAAGGAGTGTATCTACCTCAGGGTAAATGTTCAACTCATTTGCCTGTCTTTTGTTTGGCCAGAAGCCACAGGTGTGGGTTCAATTCCAGACCTGAAGGGCAGCTAGGGGCCATAATCTCAGTGGTTCCACTAGGCTCTATCAGACCAGCAAACCTGGTACCCCACCCCCTTTTTTTCTAAATGATTGTGAATTTTGTTCCACATTGTTCTCCTTCTCTATCCAGGATCTCCTACAGAGATCCCCCTCTGAGAAGTTTGCAGTAGTAGCCGGGTACCATCTAGTTCTTCTGGTATCACAGTCATATAGGCTGCAGATCGCATGGTGTACCAGTCACTAGGACAAATTGTTTCTGTGAATCTATGATTTTCTTCATTATTCTTTGCTCTGGACAAGGAGAGACCCATCATTGCATCTAGATGGTTGCTTGCAAGATTTTAAGATCCCAGTCATTACTTCCCAAAGTAGGAGGTGGAACAACGTTTTGTATAGTATGTTATGCCAATTGAGCTTGATGTCCCCTGCAACTTTTGGTCCTGAGCCCACAGGTTCAACTACTCACAACCTCTGGGTAGCTGGCTGTGACCAAGAGGTGACTACAAAATTGTCCCTTGCCAGCTCTACTATATATCTGGGAATTCTTACAAAACATACAAATACACTTGTAGAAACATTGTCCACCAACCGTATACATGGTCTTGGGTACACTCCCTGCTGCATAGACATACCTAATAGTTCAGCCTGCCCACCCATCTATCCACCCATATACCCATGTTTGCCTTCATTGACAACACAGTACTATATGTACAAAAGGGTTCATCTTTGTTGTCTGTACCTCCCATGTACCTCTCCATGTATTCCTCTTCCTCAATGCCACTATTTTGGTCACTCACATTTGGTACATTGCCCTTCTCTTCACCCAAATCAATACTTATCTTTACCTATGCAACAGGGTTCCCTCCCCTCCCCTCCTACCCCTGGTAACCAACAAAGAAAATTTCCTTCCATGGATAAACCTTTCCTTGACTTTTACAATATTCAATAATTTTATAATATTTGTCCCTCTGTGATTGATTTATTTCACTTAGCATAATATCCTCTAAGTTCATCCACATTATGTGGTGTTTTGCAGATTCTATGTTATTCTTTAGGATTGCATAGTATTCCATTGTGTGTATGTACCATAGTTTGATTATTTATTTCTCAGTTGATGGACACCTAGGTTGTTTCCAACTTTTTGCTCTTGTAAATAGTGCTGTGATGAACATGGGTGTGCATATGTCTGTTCTTGTCATGGCTCTCACTTCTTTAGGATATATACCTAGTAATGGAATGGCTGGGTCAAATGGTACTTCTAATTCCAACTTTTTAAGCAATAACCATACTGCTTTCCACAATGGATGTACCATTTGACAGTCCCACCAGCAGTGTATGAGGGTTCCAATCTCTCCACATCCTCGCCAGCGTTTTTTTTTTCTGTGTTGTTGAACTTTGCTGCTAGTGCTGGGACAAGATGATATTGCATTGTTGTTTTGATTTGCATCTCTCTAATGGCTAATGATCATGAGCATTTCTTCATATGTTTGTTGGCCGCCTGAATATCCTCCTTGATGAAATGTCTATTCATGTCTTCTGCCCATTTTTTAATTGGATTATTTGTCTTTTTGTTATTGAGGTGTTAGAGTTTTCTACACATTCTAGAGATAAGTTGCTTGTCAGATATGTCATTGCCAAATATTTTTTTCCAATCTGTAGGTTCTCTTTTGACTCTTTTGCAGAAGTCTTTGGAAGCACATAAAAATTTAATTTTTAGATGGTCCCAATCATCTAGTTGATCTTCTGCTGTTTGTGCATTTTGGGTTATGCTTGAAAGTCTATTTATGCCATGTATTAGGGCTCCTAAATTTGCCCCTAGCTTTTCCTTGAGGAACTCTATCGTTTTAGGTTTCACATTTAAGTCTTTGATACATCTGGAGTTAGTTTTTGTGTATGGTGTGAAGGACAGATCTTGTTTCATTTTTCTGCAAATGGATATCCAGTTTTGCCAGCATCATTTATTAAACAAACATTCTTTTTCCCATTTAATGGATTTCAGCCCTTTGTCAAAGATCAGATGACCATAGGTCAATGGATCTATTTCTCGGTTCTCAATTCTATTCCATTGGTCTGTGTGTCTGTCATTGTACCAATACCAGACATTTTTTGCTACTGTGGCTGTATAGTAGGTTTTGAGATCCAGTAGTGTGAGGTCTACTACTTTGTTCTTCTTCTTCAGTAGTCCTTTGCTTATCTGAGGTCTCTTTCCTTTCCATATAAAGTTAGTGATTGGTTTTTCCATAACCCCAAAGAATGTTGATGGGATCTGGATTGAGAGTGCATTGAATGTATGGAGTCCTTTAGGCAAAATTGACATTTTCACAATGTTCAATTTTCCTATCCACGAGCATAGTATGTTCTTCCAATTACGTAGATCTCTTATGGTTTCTTGAAGTCGTCTTTTATAGTTTTCTTTATACAGGCCTTTTGTGTCCCGGTAAGATTTATTCCCAAGTTTTTTTTTTTTTGGTAGCTTTTTTAAATGGTATTGATTTCCTTATTTCTCTTTTAGCAATCTCTTTGCTGGTGTAGAGGAATCCAACTGATTTTTGGATGTTGATCTTGTATCCTGCCTCGATGCTAAATCTCTCAATTAGTTCCAGTAGATTTTTGACTGAATCTCTTGGGTTTTCTAGGTATAGGATCATATCATCAGCAAAGAGGGATAGTTTGACTTCTTCCTTACTAATTTGGATGCCTTTGATTTCCCTTTCTTGCTTTATTGCCCTGGCTAGGACTTTTAGTACAATGTTGAACACAAGTGGTGATAGAGGGCATCCTAGTCTTGTTTCTGTTCACAAAGGGAATGGTTTCAGTCTCTCTCCACTGAGAATAATGTTGGTTTTGCATAAATGCCCTTTATTATGTTGAGGAATGCCACTTCTATTGCTATTTTCCTGAGAGTTTTGATCAAGAATGGGTGTTGGATTTTATCAAATGCCTTTTCTGCATCAATTGATATGATCATGTGATTTTTTTCTTTGTTTTATTTACATGGTGGATGACGTTGATTGTTTTTCTAATGTTGAACCACACTTGCTTACCTGATATTAACCTCACTTGGTCATAATGAATGATTTTCTTGGTATGTCATTGGAATTTATTGGAGAGGATTTTGTTTAAGTTTTTGCAT
>NW_006921673.1:2988191-3004167 GCF_000298275.1 Orycteropus afer afer | reverse complement strand
TGTTGGGTGAAGTGCTCTATAGATGTCTATAAGGTCAAGTTGGTGGATTGTATTGTTTAGCTCTTCTACATCTTTGTTGAGTTTCTTTCCAGTTGTTGTATCTTTCATTGAAAGTAGTGTATTAAGGTCTCCTACTATGACCATGGAGTCATCTATTTGCCTTTTCAACTCTTTTAAAGTCTGATTTATGTACCTTGGGGCTCTTTCATTGGGTCCATAGATATTTAATATGGTTATATCTTCTTGTTCAACTGATCCTTTAATCATTATATAGTGTCCTTCCTTGTCTGGTATGGTGGTTTTTGTCTTAAAGTCAATTTGATCAGAAATTACTATTGCCACTCCTCCTCTTTTACATTTGACATTTGTTTAATATACCTTTTTCCAACCTTTGATTTTTAGTCTATTTTTGCCTTTGTGTCTAAGATATGTCTCTGGTAGACAGCATATTGATAGGTTTTGTTTTCTTATCCAATTTGCAACTCTCAGTCTCTTGAGTGGTTCATTTAATCCATTAACCTTCAGTATAATTATTGAGAAGTATGAATTAGTTGCTGTCATTTTGGTATCTGTTTTTTCATGGTGTCCCTGGTTTCTTTGTTCCATATTATTTTCTAGTGATGAGCTCATTATGTTTATGAATTTCCTTTGTTGCTGTTTTTTTAGTATTTACTGAATATTTGTGCTTGTCCTCTATTTTATTGTGATGTGAAGGTGTATCATTTTTCTTTGAGGTTACCCTGTAATTTATAATTTTCTCCCTGTGTTTAGAATAGTCCATTGTCTCTTGCAACTCTCTTGAGTTCCTCTTTGCTATTCAATATTTTGCACATGGGTTTAACATTTTGTTTTGTTTTCATATTTGGTTATGATATTTCTTTACCTATTTGGGATATAAATCATTTATCAGATAAGTGATTTGCAACTATTATATCTTACCTTGTGGATTGTCTTTCAAGAGCAAATAATTTTATTTTGATTAAGTATGGTCCATCACTTTTCTCTTTTATAATTTGTGCTTTTTGTGCCCTACTTAAGAATTTTTTGCTTAATCCAAGCTCACTAAGATTTTATCCTACACTTCTTTTAGAAGTATTACAATTTTAGATTTTACATTTAGGCCTACTATTCTTTAACTCAATTTCATTATTTTTAAGGTTTTACTTCATATTCCGTTTATTTTCACATGGCTATCCAATTGTTCAGGAGCTCTGGTGGCATAGTGCCAAAGGTATCTGATTTCTAACCAGCAGGCTGGTGTTTCAAACCCACCAGCCACTCTTCTGAAGGAAGATTGGGCGATCTACTTCCATAGTGATATCACCTTGGAAACCCAAGGAGGGGTTACTGTGAGTCGGATCTGACTCCAAGGCAATGAGTTTGGGTTTGGGATCCAATTGTTCCCATAACATTTATTGAGAATATTAATTTCACCATCAATAAATTGCTTGAAACTTTATTGGAAATCAATTGACTACGTATTTTTGGGTTTGTTTCTGATTGCTTAGTCTATTACGTACATATTTTCCTAAAGTGTAGCAACAATCAACTATGTTTTCCCCAGAATTTTCTCTTAATGTGAGGCCTAAACAGCATACCTCCCTGACTGCAATAGTCTACCCCTTGTGCCAAGCAGATCTACTCCATGAATGTTTGGAAAGGAACAACTCCCAGTTCCTACAGGCTTCCTTTCCTGAAGGGAAACTTAAGAGGTGATGGTTAGTGAGACTAACTGCAAACTGAAATCTAGAGGATTTATAGGACATTGTTAAAAACATTTTAAGAATAGATAATTCTTCTTCTTCTTCTTTTTTTAAATTATCCCTGTGACTGAAATAAAAGGAATTATAAAATATAACTACCAGTATTAATAAAGATTAATTTCAACTAGGTATAACTGAAAACTTCAAAATAAGGTAGAATTTTATTATACACACACACACACACACACACACATTTTCATGGCTAGTATGCCACCTTTAGCACATCTTCAGTAATCCAGTAACCATCTTCAGTTTTCCATCTTTCTCCATCATCATATTCATCTTGTGGGTCTCCATTTGTAAGGTCTTACTATAGTTCAATATGGTTGATAGAACTCTATCATGTTCAGTGTGTGCCAGACTGAGAAAAGAAGGAAGGAAGGGAGGGAGAAAAAGAATAAAGGAGATAAGGAGGAAAAGAAAAAAGGAAGTAAGGAAGGAAAGGAAAGGGAAGGGGAGAGGAGAGAAGGGAGGGGAGTGAAGGAAGGGAAGGGAGGGAGGGGGGAGAAAGGAAGAAAGGAAGGAAAATAGGTTTATTTTATTTTATTTTTAGTGAATCTTCCTGGAAATCTCATATATCACTTCTGTTTATATCTCCTTGGCTAGACTCGGAGCCATTATATAAGACTTCAATACTGTGTATGCATAAATTCAGGAAAAGCTTTCACACAGTAATGTACAGCCTTACCAAGGCTTATTACATTATCACACCAACATACAAGGGATAAAAAATGTGCCAGAATATCATCAGACATCTTTTGGCTAGAAAGAAAGAAAGAACAGAGATTGGGAGAGATATTGGTAGATAAATGGAGGCCTTTGCTGCACTACTCAATGTCTTTTTCTAAGACTAGTCCAGCTTTGATACAAAACCAAAACTGGACAAGACAGAAAATAAAACTGGAGGCACAACATACAAATTAAAATATATGTAAAGATATCAGAAAGACAAATCCATTTCTCTATTTAAAAAAAAGTAAGCAAATAAATATTACAATTTGACCAATCCAAGTTTGTCCCAAGAATTTAAGTACTATTAGTGAAATTTACCACATTAAAAGACTATATGAAATGAGCCATGTAATAATTTCAATACATGTTGAATTTTTTTGCAATAAAAATCAATCCTGATTACTCTTAAAATCATTTGTAAACTATGAAAAAAAGCATGTTCAATGATATCTATTAAAAACCTATAACAGTGTACTCAATGGTTAAACTTGGAAAGCATTCTTACTAAATATAGAGAAAAGACGAAAATAAATACCCTAATTGACACTATTGAGGATTTTAATTAAGGCTCTATCATTAAAAGGGAACATACCAAAAACAGTGTGGTATAATAATCCTGAATTTCCCCAGTGATAAGGCTAAGAAGTCAGGAGGAAGTAGAAAGGACAAAGGGAACTGGTAAACATAGGGAGAAAGTGGGAAGAGAACTGTTACATTGTAGGGACTGCAATGAATGTCACAGAACAAAATGTCTATGAATTATTAACTGGAAAACCAATTTGCTCTCTAAGCTTTCACCCTAGTCACTTTTTTTTTTTTTTTTAAATATTTAAATAAAGAGAAAATTTGGGCTATTTGTGGTTGATATAATTATCTATAAAACCATTCTTCAGTATAATGCCAGAAACAAAGGCAGACTTTGTGCTGGGAGAAGATATTTGAGAAATGTGAGAACAAGGAAAATATAATACCCACAATATATAGGGAATTTCTATAAATATAAAAACAGAGAAAACATTGGTAAATTTTATGAGAGTTTCAAAGAACTGGGAAGTCGAATGATACAAATACACATACTTGTTTGTGTGTGTGTCCACACATTTATACACATACATATGTATGTATAACCTCATTTATAATCAAATATATGGAAATAAGAATAATGAACATTCACACCCATCAGATCTATACATATTTATTCTTAAAACAACATCAATTGCTGGGAAGGCCGTGTAGAAATTTGAGTTTTCATTTGCTCCTTCTGGGAAAATCATTATAATTACTTGGAGAGTAGTTTGATAATACCTAATAAAGTGGAACTGCATATGTTTCCAACTCAGAAATTCCATTTGTTGATTTATACCCTTTAGCAATATCCTAGCCTCCTTCCAGTGCAAGATGTTTAGCTTCCCTGTCCCAGCCTTCTGAATACAATAGCAACCTCTAGATATTTGTGATAGGAAGAATGCTCCCCTCAATTTCCAAATGCTGCTGGGGATTGTATCACCCACCACTTGAAAAACTCTGTTTTAAATGATTTATAGTCCTACACATGTGCACTAGGAGGCATACATGAGATTTTTGTTGCAGCTGTTCAGATGAACAAACTGAATTGAAGAATGGAGAAGTTATCCAAAGATAATGTTGAGTGAAAAATATAAGTTGCAGCAGTCTAACATAAATAGCAGGTTTTCATTTATGTAATATTTACACATGAAAAATTTAAAAACTTCTGGCAAAATACAAAAACCTACAATGAGAGTGCCCACACTGTACATCACCGCTTGGTAGGGAGAAAAGAGAATGGGGTCAAGAGGAATATGTTGTTGTCAGGTGCCACTGAGTTGTCTAGGACCCATAATAACGATATATGTAAAAGAGTAAAATGATGTCTGTCCTGTGCCACTTTTATGATCATTGGTATGTTTGAGTTCATTTATGTGACTATCGAGGGGGACTCTAAACCCTGTAGCCCTTGAGCTAATTCCAACTCATAGCAACCCTATAGGACAAAATAGAACTGCCCCATAGGATTTTGAAGGCTATAATCTTTAAGAAGTGGACTGCCATATCTCTCACCCGAGAACTTGGCTGATGGGTTTGAACCTTCAACCTTTTGGTTAGCTGCCAAGTACTTAACCATTGCATCACCAGGGTTCCTTAAGGAGGACAATAACAGGGCTGAATCTGCTTCTGCAGAGTTTTACTATTTCCTTTAGTAAAATCTAGAGAAAACACGTCAAAGTTTTCACATTTGTTAGATCTGGGTGGTAGATAACTGAGACTGCATTCAAAGAGTCTTGAGTTTTTTGAATGTTTTAAATCATTCAAAAAGAAGAAAATAAGGTAATGCTATATTTATTATTAGATTACAAAACAAACAAAATTTAGAAACACAATTTCCTTCCCATATAGGAATACAGTCTTAAATTATAGGGAATAGCTGTTGAATTTTGGAAGCTATTTGGAGGATATGGTTTATTGCGTTTTCCCTTTGTGTGGACTCCAGCTAATGCAGCGATTCATGTGCTTGCATTTTTTGCAGCTGCACGCTAATTCTAGACTAAACCCCTCAAATTAGCAATGGATAATAATATACCCATTAAAACTGGAGCACAAAGCACTTTTTCCTGAAGCAATGTGAAAATGCTCACTGATTATTATCTGTGTATACTATAACAATTTTAGAGGCTCATTACTGAAGCTTCCAAGAAAATACACTAAGATAAACAGGCTCAGAGTTGCTTCTTGAGTAATATTGATTTTATTTTTCAGCTTTAGAATATACACATGTGCCACTGTTTCTGGATTGTGCTCCTCCATAAAATAGCCCCAGGATAAATGCATCAAACACTACCAATCACAAGAGAAAATGAGACAGCTAATACATCTAGTAAGGATTTTGGCATATTTGCATTTCAAAGTAATCTCTGGCTATTTATTTTCTCTTTGTAAACCTATTTGTCATGTGTTTGAATCTGGGTAGAGGAAATAATATGACCATTCTTCTTAGAATCAAGTAATTCTATGTTTCATTGGTTTCTAAGGCATCGAAAAATGCAGATAATTGAGAGGATATTGGATTCCTCAGTCTTAACTAGACATAAAATTCCGAAAGTCTTGAAATAGAACTATTTAGGACTTATATATCTTCATTAAACTCAAATAAAATGATATATATAAGTTAACAATATAAATGTTTCAATTATCTATCTAATCATTATAATACAACAGACTTTAAAAATTCAGAATTACTAGAGCTAATACTAGAGATTACATCACATAGAAGTGTTTCCAGATTCAAGGAACTGCTCATAAAAAACAAAAAACAAAAACAAAAAAAAAACAACCTGTTGGTGTATTTCCTAAATCTACCCTTAAATCTAAGTGTGTAAGTCATTTTATTCTCTGTTCTTGAATATCTGTAAAATAAAAAATGTTAATATGGCATTTCCACCATTTTTTAAATTTCTGTTTGAAAGCAGTCTAGACAACTCTTAATCTAGTCATTGTAGAATGATATATAGAAGTGCTGCATGGGAAAGGAAAGCAGAGGAGAGGAGAAGAGCCAGATAAGAATCCACTGAAGGATTCCAGATAAAAGACAACAGGCAATATATATGTTGTTAGTAGTGGAGATGAGAGAAGTGGACAGATTAGATAGAGTAGAACCAAAAGAATGTTTTTCTGGTGTTTGTGTGTGTGTGTGTGTGTGTGTTGTAGAGTACAAACAAAGAAAATAGAAGAGTTTAGAATTACTCTGAATGAGTGGATAGTAATGTTATTTACTGAATGGAAATGATGAGCCAAGAGAAGTTTTGGAAGTATGTAAATAAAGAGTCTTGTCTGCCTACACTAGTTTGGGATGTTTTATAAGCATTTATGGAGCAATGTCAACAAAGCAGTGGCTTGTGTGAATTTAGAGTTGCAGGGACAAGTGGGGCTAGAACTCCAGGCTTGAAAGTCATCAGTATAAGGACTCATTAGATCACCTAGGGAGAGTCTGCAGATACCAAAAAGAAGGAAGGATACTCACTCTGTTAAAGGACTATTATGTGACTCTTGTATCTACATCAGAAAGGCTACATTGAAAAGACTAAGATATGAATTATACAGTATGCTTGGGAGCGCTGGTAACATAGTGCCTAAGGCACTTGACTGCTAACCAGAAGGCTGGCGGTTCAAACCCACCAGCCACTTCTCAGAAGGAAGGTTGGGCAAACCTACTTCTGTAGTGATACTGCCTCAGAAACCCAAGGAGTTGGAGCCTACTTGACGGCACATAACAACAACAACAACAACAACATTTATTTAGTTATAGAATCAGTATCCAAACATGCCAACATGTCCAAACATGGAGACAACTGGAAAAGCAAGACATTTTCATAAAATGATATTTATGGCTTCTCGGTACAGATGGAAACTTTTCTTTAATGGATTTTTAATTTCTCTGAATTACGCATGACCAGAGATCATTAGTTTCAAATTTTTAATCCATTTTGGCAATGATTTAGATGGATCTTGTACTATTCCTGTTTTAGCTTGGAGGAAACTTAATTCCTTTTGAAGTAATATGATTATTATTCAGTCAAGTGTTCAATAGGTACTACCATGAATTAGTGAACCACTAAACCTAACCCACTCTATATTTTTGTCATGTTAGCATTATTGGGAAATGTGAGCATGAGGACAGGGTTTGGGACAATTTGAATTAATATGCTGAATTGTCAAAAATAAATAGGGACTCCATGTGTGATTTTCATTTCCTAAACTATGCAACCATTATAGTTATTCTACTCAAATGTCTGCAGCAATGAGATCGGTGACAAAAATAGTGCTTGAAAAACGAGAAGAAATGGCAAACATGTTATTTATTTGCTTAAATCTATTATAATGGGACTGGCAGTGTTAGACTCATTAACAGAGGGAACTTTCTTTGCACAAGCCAGCTGGAATAATAAAGGCAGCTATGTGACATTTAAAATGCAATTGCTCCGGTGTCCTTAGATTCTGTTTCTGATGTTTACTGTTCACAGAGAAAAGTGATCTGAGTAGAATGCAAACTGTCTTGTTCATCATCTGCATTTCCAGCAATGACAATATTTGGGTTAAATGTTATAATATAGCAAAGATGATATGCTAAAAATTATGTATGTCAAAGTGCTTGAACATTTATTTGAAGCATCTATACAACTGTTCTTTTGCCATGTTACAGTCTAACAGTTGGTAGAAATACATCTGTTGTGCTTTTCTTGCGTAGGCAAAAAAAAAAAAATATATATATATATATATATATATATATAAAGTTGGGGAATATTGTTTTGTGCATATAAATATACTGCATCTTTTCAAACACATTGTTCTGAACAGTGAGAAGCATGCAGATTTCCTTTTGTAAATGTTAGGAAATGAAGACTTGTTTTAACACCTTCATTTCAATGACAAAATGGTCTTGAATGCAAACATACCTGTAGAGTTTATGCATCATATGACAAAATGAACTTCAAGAGAAATGCAAAAATCTGAGTTATTCAAGTCTCTGTATTAAAGATTTATCTGAAACCCCAAACATGTAAACATTACTCAATGATTTCCAATCTCTTTTTATCTGTTGTAATATGGATTCCAAACTAAAGGAGGGAGGATTTTTCAGCCTTTTTTTTTTTTTGGTTAGATGAAAAATAGGAAACTCAGACGCAAATAATAGGCTATATATCACTTGGGTGGCCAAGCTTTTCCATACTTCAAATGTTCAGGCTGGGATTTTAATGGGTTCCAATTTTACTTGACCCAATTCATCCGTTTCCAATAGATATGCTTATCTTTTACACACTAAAACCATGGAATGAACTGTAAATCATCAGATTATAAAATTTTATTCTGACGTTTTTAGGAACTGCATTTATTCCACTTTCTCCCTGTGTAATGAGGTCTTGCTACTTCCTTTTTTACTTTAGAGGTGAAGAGTTATGCAATTTTGACTCATTTGCATAGCACTGAAGTGAGAATATAAGTCCAGTTTTCTATTTAAAAATATTCTGGTGTAATATTATTAGAATTTTGGGGACTATATAGTCTCTCTTTTTGTCTCTCTCTCACAAACACACAATTACAGACAGTAGTCCTGAAAGAAAATGCTAGATAAAGTACTCCCAATGTAGAATTAAAAAGAGTTGTTAAGAAAGGAGCAGAAAGAGAATATCTAAAAACACACCTCCCATTCTATTTCCATTTCAACAGGAGGTATACTGCTAGAGATCTTTACAAAGTCTGGCACATCCCACCACCATCTATGGGCTAATTTCATTTGCTTAGCAAACCATTCACAGTTGACATATAATTTGAAAAGCATTTTCTTTTTTTTTTTTTTTAAATTAGGATTTGGGTGAAGATTTACAGAGTAAATTCACTTTTCATACAGCAGTTCACATATACTTTGTCTCATGTCATTGACCAAAATTTACAATGCAGCAGCTCCCCTCCCACTTCCTCCCCATAGTTACCTCCTCCCAGTGTCCATTCCTTCATACTCTTCTGCACCCTGAGAGGCCCATTGTCTGCCAACCCTGTATATGATCTTGGATACACTCTCCATTTAGACATACATAATTGTTTAGCTTGTTCACCCATCTATCCGTCCCTATACCCATGTTTGCTTTCATTGACAACTCTTTATTGTATTTGCAAAGGGGTTCATATTTGTTGTTTGTGAAAAGCATTTTCTTGAGCCAAATTCCCAAAGCTTATTATTCCAGAAACTAGATAGGGTGCGTGCTCTGCACCAAAATTTAAAAATCACTATAAACTATACTCTCCTCTTGAATATTCAAAACATAAACCCACTGCCATCAAGTTGATTCTGACTCACATCGACCCTGATTGTGTTTCCAAGATTGTAAATATTTATGGGATGTAGATTGACTCATCTTCTTCTCATGGAGGAGCTGGTGGGTTTGAACCACTGACCTTCTGGTTAACAGTCAAAAGTCTTACTTCAAAACATACAGGTTACTTAAACTTAAAGAAACTCTAGTAAGCTTTTTAACTGTTATCACATGGGGTTTTCTAAATGTACCTTAGGTCAGAGGCTTTTAAACAAATAGTTTATTGTTAGTATCCACTAAGTGAAATGTTAAGGAGCCTTGGTGGTACAGTGGTTAAAGTACTTGGTTGGTAACTGGAAAGGTTGGTGGTTCAAACTCTCCAGCCATTCCATAGGAGAAAGATATGGCAATCTGCTTCTGTAAAGATCTACAGCCTTGGAAAACCTATGGGGAGATTCTACTCTGTCATATAGGGCCACGATGAGTGGGAAATGACTCAACAGTGGTGGGTGGTAAGCTAAATACTGAATTAGAATTGTGATTCTCAAACTTTAATCAACTGCAGTACACTTGAGGTGCTAATTGAAATTTCATATTTCTGGGACCTACCTGCAAGAACACTTCATTTCTAACAAGCAGGCAAGTGGATTCTGATGAAAGCTTTCCAGGGACCACACTTTGAGAAATACCATCCTGGAAATTAAAATGGAATACTGTTAACAATGATCAATGCTTAAGTAGTCCTACATTGGGCTTACTGGATCTTCAAGAGCCAGCCTTTATTCTATCTTTAATTATTTTCTAGGTTACAAAGTGATCTCTCCTTACTGACTCCAGGAAGATGACTATTCAGAAAATGGTAGCCTCCTTTATACTTGTTGGTTCTCTTCCCACACTTCCCAGTTATGCTTCCAATAAACATTGCCTTCTACATGTTTCATTGTTCACATATTCAATCATGTTGTACTCAAATGGCTTGAACTATTGTACACAGTGAATAAAATACAAGGCATACACGAAGTCAGAGAAAAACAGAAGGAGTACGACACTTACGGGTGGCACGATGAAGGAAGCATAATGGCTCAGAAGTGAGATGAGATTAGCAGTCTGAGCTAAGAGAGAATGTCTTCTAGGCCTAGGGTCTAGGTGAATGTGAAAATATAGTAAGGTGCTAGGGGAAAAAAATACTGTTTAGGGCTCCTTTAGAATAATAGCAGAAGTGAGAGAAATCTGTAAAATTAGTTTGATAGCAGTAAAATTGGGGTAAGCCAGTAACCGCCTCAAGAGTATTTGCTAGACAGTGAGAATTTGGTGGAAGATAAGATTTTAGATTTCTATTGAGATCAACTTGAATACCAAACTTAAATACAGAGCTTTATGAGAACAGTGAAGAACATCCTGAATATAAAGGAGATTGTTATATTACATGCCAGGTGATTTTGTTCTTGGTGATTTTAAAGAAGCTAATGTACAGCTAGAATACTATTATTTTTCTATTCAGTTTTAAATTTTAAGGCTATGGATTGGATAACCCTTGAGAATCTTTCTATCTCTGTGGTCTATGAATAACTATATTTCTGATTTGGTACTTTCTGATTTGGTGCTTTTTCAACATATGAAGGGTTTTTGATATATCACAGATTAAATGTTCTATGAATATTTCTCTATTAAAAGCCTGCATGCAAAAAGAAAAGGACATGATATAAAACTACTACTGCCACAAGTAATCTCTTAAGGTTAAAGATCTTGAGCTCTAACCACAATGAAGAGTTATATTATACTCCATTTTAATTTTAAGAATAGATTTTTTAAATGTACTTAATTATTCCACAGCCTAAAGACCTAAATATAAAATTCATTGATATTCTTAAAACTCTAATTCTAAGGCAATGGATATAGTGGAAATAAAAAATATAATAGCTTTGTGGGACAACTAAGACAGAAGAAGACAAGGGTAATAGTTGATGAATTTTACAGTGTAATCACTAACCCAGTGTGGTGCAGCAAAGTTGAAAGTTTATTAGAACAAATGATTTTGAAATACTCTGACCTTTTTTTGCAAACAGGACAAGGAAGTTATTAAATCATAGCTAAATTCCTTAAACACTAGCACACATATATTTTAGATACAAAAAAGAAGAATTTAGTTCCTGGAAAATGAGCTCACAAAATGTTATTCAAATAATACCTCTCTGTATAGCTGTAACTGTTGTTGTTGTCAGGTGACAGTGAGTCAATTCTGACTCAATGTGACCATATATAGAATAGAACAAAACACTGCCTGGTCTTGCCCCATCCTCACAGTCATTGCTGTTTGAGCCCATTATTGCAGCCACTGTGTCAATACATTCGATTGAAGAGCTTCCTCTTTTTTGTTGATCCTCTTCTTTACCAAGCATCATGTCCTTCTCCAGGGACTGGTCCCTCCTGATAATATGTCCCAAGTTCTAGTCTTGCCATCCTCACTTCTAGGGAGCATTCTGGCTGTACTTGTCCATGGTTTATTTGATATACTTCACCAACACCATAATTTAAATGTATCAATTCTTGTTTGATCTTCCTTATATATTGTCCAGCTCTCATATGCGTAAGAGGGAGTTGAAAACACTATGGGTTGGGTCAGGCTCACTTTAGTCCTCAAGGTGACATCTTTGCTTTAACTAAATGGTGACTATTTTTTAGATGCTATGCAGTCTAAGGAGCTCTGGTGGTGTAGTATTAAAAGCATTCAGCTGCTAATCAAAAGGTTTATGGTTCAAACCCAGTTGCTCTGTGGGAGAATAATGTGCAGTCTACTTTCCTGATGATTTACAGCACTGGAAACCATATGCAGTAGTTCTACCCTGCCCTAAAGAGTTGATATGAGTCCGAATCAACTCGATGGCAGTGGATTTTTTTTTTTTTTTTTGGTTGTGCAATCTACTGTTGAGAAATTGATTGAGTAATTGCAGAATTGATCTAATTCAATCGGTGACTGAGATAATAAAACTAGCTGTTTGCTGAAGTTGTCATCGCTATCATTTTTTTCCTAACAAAATTGATTATTGTGTTAATTACAAAGCGTTTTATACTCCAACCCTCAACCTCCACCATATACACAATATAGAGTAAGTTGATCTTATAGATATAATATCGATTCTTAGAAAATATGCTCCACCTAGAAAGAAGCTATAGGATAATATTTGGAAATACAGATGGGCTTTGAAGCCTTGCTACACTCTGGTTGCAATCTGGTTGGGCAAATCACTTGTGCTCTCTCATCAGAATAATGATGTTCACAACAAACATTGATACAAAGGTGAGTTTATGTAAAGCACTTAGTTTAGCAGATGCTATAGATTAAGAATAATCATTGTTTTCTAATATGATTAATATTTTCCTTAAATGACTTTTTCATAAAATGTATTGCCTCTCAATTTAGATGAGAACTTTTCTCCAGTGGACTTTAACTTGACCTTAAAGAAAAAGTTACATGAACAACCACAAAAAAAAGTTCTTGATTTAAATATATATAAAAAATTGACTTTAAGAGTCTTTTTGGTTGGTGACTGGAAAGCTACTTTAGGAAAGCTGTTTGGTTTATTTAAATCAACTTTCTTTCCAACTCCTATGTTTACAGATAGGAAAAAAATAGTATAGATCAAAATCAAAGAATTGCTAACACAGTGAATTGGTGCAACTATACACTTAGTAAACATTTATTTTCCTTCTTATGCTATGGGCACTTGGATAAATCCATCTTGCTTAATTATAGTGAGAAGATAGAGTTTAAGTGTGGGCTCTGGAATCAAATTGCTTGGATTTTGAACCCTCACTTCTTTGCCTACCTAAAAATCATTTTGTCCTTCTGGGTCTCACTTTCTGTTCTTTAAAATAGCGATAGCAATAATATCTTATAGAGTTATGAGGATTAAATAAACTAATTTGTGGAAAATGCTCAGAATAATGTCTTGTACATAATGTTATTGCTGGATGCTACCCAGTCAATTCTGATTAATAAAAATCCCATGTGACAGAATAGAAGTGTCCATAGGTTTTTTTAGGCCCAATCTTTCTCCTGTGAAGCAACTGGGTTTGAAGTGCAAATCTTTAGGTTAGCATCCAAACACTTAATCATTGTGCCATCAGGGCACCTTTTGTACCTTTGTTGTTGTTGTTAGGTGCCCTCAAGTTGGCTCTGACTCAGAAAGACCCTATGTACAAGAGAATGAAACACTTCCTAGTGCTGTGCCACCCTCACAATCCTGGCTATGTTTAACTCCATTGTTGCAGTCACTGTGTCAATCCACCTCGTTGAGGGACTTCCCCTTTTTTGCTGACGCTCTACTATACCAAACATGATATCCTTCCCCAGAGAATGGCCCCCCTGATTACATTACCAAAGTAGATAAGATGGCTATTCTTGCTTCCAAGGAGCCTTCTGGCTGCCCTTAATCCAGGCCAGATCTGTTTGTTCTTCTGGCAGTCTATGGTATTTTCAGTGTTCTTCTCTAACACCACAATTCAAAGGCATCATTTCTTCTTTGGTCACACATATGAGGCAATTGAAAATACCATGGCTTGGGTCAGGAGCACTCTAGTCTTCAAAGTGACTTCTTTGCTTCTTAACCCTTAACGAGGTCATTTGCAGCAGATTTACCTAATGTAATAAGACATCTGATTTCTTGACTGCTACTTCCATGGATGTTGATTGTGGATCCAAGTAAAATGAAATCTTTGACAACATCAATATTTTCTCCATTTATCATGATGTTTCTTATTGATTTACATGTGAGGATTTTTGTTTTCTTTATGTTGAGGTCTAATTCATACTGAAGACTGTAGTCTTTGTTCTTCACGAGTAAGTGCATCAAGTCGTCCTCACTTTTAGCAAGCAATGTTGTCTCATCTGTATATTGCAGGTTATTAATGAGTCTTCCACCAATCTGATGCCACGTTCTTCACATAGTCTAACTTCTCAGATTATTTGCTCAGCAAATAGATTGAATAAATAAGGTGAAAAGATATAATCCTGATGTATACCCTTCCTTTTTTTAAAAATTTTTATTGTGATTTGGGTGAAAGTTTACAGAGCAAATTCATTTTCCATACAGCAGTTCACATACACTTTGTCTCATGACATTGACTGCAATTTCCTACAATGAAACAGCTCCCTTCCCATTTCTTCCCCATCCATAGCTACCTCTTCCCTGTGTCCTTCCCTTCCATGCACTCCTGCCCCCCAAGCTGTCTCCCTGCACATACACAGACATCTAGATGAAATGATGAGTCTCTCCTTGTCCAGAGCAAAGAAAAATGAAGAAAACCAAAGACACATGGAAGCAATCATGGACTGGTACACCATGTGATCCTCAGCCTGTATGACTATAAGATCAGAAGAACTATATGGCACCCGGCTACCACTGTCAACCACTTGGACAGGGATCTATGTAGGAGTTCCTGGATAGAGTGGGAGAGTACTGTGGAACAAAACTCAAAACCATTAAAAAACAAACAAAAAAAAAAAAGGGTTTGCTGGTCTGCTGGAGCCTGGAGGAACTCTTGAGACTATGGTCCCTAGCTGCTCTTTAGGTTTGAAACTGAACCCACTCCCTGTGGCTTCCAGCCAAACAAAAGAACATTTACATTAGGTAGATACACTCCATGGAGAGATTGTTCATGGGAGAATAGAAAGGCTATGCATACACAGGGAGACAGTTCGAGGGGCAGGAGTGCATGGGAGGGAAAGACACAGGGAAGAGGTAACCATGGGGAGGAAGTGGAAAGAGAGCTGTTGCATTGTGGGAAATTGTAGTCAATGTTATGAAATAAAGTGTATGTGAGCTGTTATAGGGTAAATGAATTTGCTGTGTAAACTTTCACACAAATCACAACCAAAATTTAAAAAAAACAAAAAACAGCAACTTAATGAATAGCTTTGAAACATTGTCTGATATAGTGCTGCACATTGAGCCCCTCAGGTTGGAAGACACTCAAAACACGACTGGGAAAGAGCTGCCTCCCGAAAGTAGAGTTGACCTTAATGTCATGGATGGAGTAAAGACTTCAGGATCTTCATTTGCTGATGGACACATTCAAAATGGTTCTTCAGCAAATAGATTCTAGTTAAGTTAAAGATGAACTGAAGTGTAAGCAACATCTAAAGGATTTTCATTCCTGTAACTCTTTTACCTTGCTTACAGCAAAGGAATTTTTTAAATTAGAACATAAAATAAAAGTAGTTTTGTGTGGTCTTTATTTGAAGTATTTATGAAAATCTGATGAGGGCAAAAAAAGAAAAAAAAAAGGAAGTAAACTACTAAATGCCTATAATTTAGGAGAACGACTCTTCCCATGACTAATTTTTTTTTTAAAGATACTTTGTTTTTATGTATTTGTTTTTATTTAATAAATGTGTATTTTACCATAGAATTCTCTAATGCTCTTTTGACCAATCTTAATTTTGGGGTAATTCCCTTGACAAACGGATGTCTGTACATACAAGGCATGATAGAGGCCATGCATGTCTAGTAGTAAGCGGTTATATCAAGAAGAATTTCAACACCTATACTATTTTCCGGGAGCTCTGGTAGCATAGTGGCTAAGGCACTTGACTGCTAACCAGAAGGCTGGCAGTTCAAACCCACCAGCCACTCCTCAGAAGGAAGATGGGGCAAT
>NW_006921673.1:2980179-2980701 GCF_000298275.1 Orycteropus afer afer | reverse complement strand
ACTGTGCTGTGCTCCTCTATTCACTAGTTGACAGCACTTATACACTCACCACCTGTCTCCTTTCCTGTTGTCAGCTTGTTGTATGTCCTTGCTGACCCTGGCAAACAGAGCTTGTTTTTAGATCCTGTGAATCCAAATGAGAATGCTATCACTTTCTCTTCATGTGTTTATTGTCTGCCTGTATATCTTTTTGGTGAACTGTCTGTTCATGTCTTCTGCCCATTTTTGAATTGAATTGTTTATCTTTTTGATGTTGAGGTGTTAGTATTTTCTATCAATTTAAAATATAAGTCCTTTGTCCAATATGTCATTGCCGAATATTTTTTCTCATTCTGTAGGTTCCCTTTTTACTGTGTTGGAGAAGTCTTTTGATGTATATAAGAATTTAATATTTAGAAGGTCCTAATCATCTAATTAGGAGCTCTGGTAGCATAGTGGCTAAGGCACTTGACTGCTAACCAGAAGGCTGGCGATTCAAACCCACCAGCCACTCCTCGGAAGGAAGATTGGGCAATCCTACTT
>NW_006921673.1:2974912-2980079 GCF_000298275.1 Orycteropus afer afer | reverse complement strand
TAAGGCACTTGACTGCTAACCAGAAGGCTGGCAGTTCAAACCCACCAGCCACTCCTCAGAAGGAAGATGGGGCAATCTACTTCCATTGTGATACTTCCTCGGAAACCCAAGGAGGGGCTGCCATGAGTCGGGTCCGACTTGACAGCACATAACAACAACAACAACAACAATACTATTTTCCTTTAAGAGAAAGGAATATACAATTTTCTCCTAAAGGGACAGAAAAAAATTCTACATATGTGGCTTTAAAATTTCTTTTCAAGTTATCTTATTTGACAACTAACTCACACGAGTGACCTTATTTCTCTGATCTAAATTTTATAAAGACTACCTTGCAAATATCTCAAGAGATGAGACTGCTCACAGTAAAAAAAAAAAAAAAAAAAAATTACTGAGTGGGAAATTCACTTAATGATAATCATTATTTTTCTATGTAATGGACATTTCATTTTCAGTAAAATGTAATATCGTTCTGGTGATAGCTTTATATATGCAGCCTGCTGTAAAGACATACTAACATTACATGCCTATCTCACTTTTCAGTTCCATCATTTGACTTTTTGCATATTCAGTGAAATTCTTTCATGCTTTGTATGTGGACTACTTTATGCTAATAATATATGAAATTAGCATATGTGTGTATATATAATATATATATTAAACTAGCATATTAGTGTGTGTGTATATATATATATATACATACACGCACATATATATGTATACACACACACACATATCTATATATAATCCTTTTTATATTCTGCAAGAGACCATGTAAAATATATAACTGGATACATGTCTCTATGTTGTGTTGTCATTTGCCATCAAGTCAGACCCGCCTCATAGTGATCCCTCCTTGGTTTTCAAGGGGATTATCACTACGGAAGTAGATTTCCCAACCTTCCTTCCAAAACGTGTATCTATACAAACTATAAAATCTTTATAGATATTTAGAGTTTATATAGATACATATATCCATTTATATATTTTATGTGATATCCTGTGGTACAAAGTGATATCTATAGTTCCACTGTGTATGAGGGTATAGTTAAAACCAAAACCGAACTCACTGCTGTTGAGTCAATTCGACTCATAGCGACCCTTCCTTGGGTTTCCTTCATGGTATCTCTATGGAAGTAGATTGCCCAATCTTCCCTCTGAGAGTATAGTTAGCTAGAAATAATTATTTTACATCAATAAAGGAAAGACTTTACTTATTTCTATTTTTTACAATACCAAAGTTTTAACCTTGTTAGAATTTCCAGTCAACAGAGTTGAAAATCATTGTAATATATTTGGATGGTTGATTGAAAGGCTTCCATTACAAACAAAAATATACAAATCTCCTATGTGGATGTGTGTGTGTTCATGAATTTTCAAGAGATTTTAAAATTCTTTTTATCCATTAGGTCTTATCAAGGCTTGTTTCTTAACACTATCATTATCTTTTTATCACTGTGTAATAGTTTAAAAATTAAGTGATCACATTCTAGTTGTTTTCATTTTCACATATTTAAAGATAAACACAGAACAAAGACATTTTAGAAAGTAATCTCTATTAAAAATAATTACTACAGGTTTTCTAACTCCAAGTCTTTGCACATTTCATTAGAGTAATTGGCTGCGTCTGCTCCAGCTATTCTTTGAAATCTTCTGTTCAGCAATTTTATCTTGTCATTTCTTCCATTTGCTTTAGCTACTTTCTGCTCAAAGGCAAGTTTCAGAGTCTCTTCTGACATCCATTTTGGTCTTTTCTTCCTTTCTCATCTTTTTAATGAACTCTTGCTTTCTTCATGGATGATGTTCTTGATGTTATCCCACAACTCCTCTGGTTTTTGGCCACTGATGCTCAATGCAAGAAATTATTCTTTAAATTGTCCCCAAATTCAGGAGGCAGATTATCAAGGTCATATTTTGGCTCTCATGGACTTGTTTTAATTGCCTTCAACTTGAATGTACATATGAGCAGTTGATAGTCTGTTCCACAATCAGCTCCTGGCCTTGTTTTGGCTGAAGACATTGAACTTCTCCATTGCCTCTTGCCACAGATGTAATCAATCTGATTCCTGTGTATTCCATCTGGTTAAGTCCACATGTACAGTTGTTGCTTGTATTGTTGAAAAAAGGCATTTGCAATGAATAATTTGTTGATCTTGCAAAACTCTATCATGCAATCTCCAGCATTATTTCTATCTCCAAGGCCATATTTTCCAACCACTAGTAACTCTTCTTTGTTTCCAACTTTTGTCTTCCAGTAACCAGTGATAATCAATACATCTTGATTGCATGATCAGTCAATTTCAGATTGCAGAAGTGGATAGAAATCTTCAATTTCCTTATCTTTGGCTCTGGTGGTTGGTGCATAACTTTGAATAATAGTAGTATTAACTAGTCTTCCTTGTAGATGTATGGATATTATCCTATCACTGACAGCGTTGTATTTCAGGAGAGATCTTGAAACACTCTTAGTGACGATGAATGCCACACCATTCTTCTTCAATTTTTCATTCCCGGCATTGTAGATCATGTGGTTGTCTGATTCAAAATGGCCAAAACCAGTCCATTTCAGTTCACTAATGCCCAGGATATCGATCTTTATGCATTCCATTTCAATTTTGACAGTTTCCAATTTTTCTAGATTCATACTTTGTACATTCCGTGTTCCAATTATTAAAGGATGTTTGCATCTCTTTCTTTCAAATCTGTCCTGGAAGAAATGCATCCAGAATGCTCCTTGGAAGTAAGAATGGCCAGACGTCATCTTACCTGGAACCATTCCCTGGAGAAGGATATTATGTTTGGTAAAATAGAGGGTCGAAAAAGAAGGGAAAGGCCCTCAACAAAATGGGTAGACAAAGTGGCTGCAATGATGGGCTCAGGTATAGCAAGGATCATGAGGCTGGCACAAGACTGGGCAGCATTTCATTCTGCTGTGCATAAGGTTGCTATGAATCAGAGATGACTCGACAGCACCTAACAACAACAACAACAGAATTTATAACCATATAGTTTTTAAGGAATTAGTAAAAGATTTGATAAGCAAATCAAATAAAATGCAGCATTTGATAATAATGCTTGAATAATCATTTTCACTTTATTCTTTGCTTCTCTATCCTTTCTTCTGAGGGGAGACAGAAAAAATAATTTTGAAAAATTAAAATGAAAACTTGAACATACACTTAGTGAACAAAATTTCTTGCTAAATGTATTGGGTAAGTCATTTGCCTGCAAGTGGGCTAAGCATACCCCATGAGATGAGCAAGATGGTGGAAACATGTTGATATAGTAGTATTAACCATGTTACATGGTGTTTTTCAGGTTCTACATTATTCTTTAGGGTGACATAGTATTCCATTGTGTGTATGTATCACAATGACAACTATATATATGTATATGTGTATATATATATATATATATATAGAGAGAGAGAGAGAGAGAGAGAGAGAGAGAGAGAGTATGAGAGTATATTTGTATACACATACGTGTGTGTGTGTGTGTATACACATATATACATATATGTGTATATAAAACCAAACTCACTGCCATGGAGTTGATGTGATTCATAATGACCCCTCCTTGGGTTTCCAAGGCAGTATCTCTGTGGAAGTAGATAGCCCAATCTTTCTTCTGAGGAGTGGCTGGTGAGTTTGAACCACCAGCCTTCTGGTTAGATGTCAAATGCCTTAGGCACTATACTACCAGAGCTTATATATAAATATATAATGTCTTAATAACTATTTGGTAATCTTTCTAAAAATGTTTAAGATCTGATGTGACAGGGTAGATGTCATATGCAGTTATCCCCATTTAAAAAAAATTATAGGGTATCTTTTGGAAAATTAAGTAACTTTTTTTGTTTTTTCACACCAAGTTGAATCTGATTCATAGTAACCCCATGTGACAGAGTGCAAATGCCCCATAGGGTTTTCTAGGCTGTAATTTTTTTTCTTTTCTTTTTCTTTTTCACTTTTATTGTATTGAAAACATGTACAACAAGACATTTGCCAACATAACTTCTACATTTATAGCTCAGGGACATTGATGCTATTTTTCATGTTGTGCACCATTATTGCTATCCTTTTCCAAACTCCTTCACTACCATTAGCATAAACTCAATGCCTCACAAACAAAAACTTCCCCTTTCCCCCTTCCTCTTATCCCTGGTAACCACTAGTATTTTTTGGTTTTTCTCTCTCTATGTATATGTATCCTCAGAAGGAATGTTGGGCAATCTACATCTGTAGTGATACCACCTTGGAAACCCAAGGAGGGGTTGCTGTGAGTTGGATCTGACTCCACAGCAGTGAGTTTGCTTTGGTTTTTGGATATATATCTTTTTTTTTTTTTTCCCAGTGTATCTAGGAATTTCTCCTCTCCTTCCCTCTCATTCCTGGTAAACACAAAGAAGGTATCCTTCCATATATAAACCTTTTCTTGACTTTTTGCAATAGTGGACTAATAAAATATTTGTCCTTCTGTGACTGACTTTTCTCACTCAGCATAATGTCCTCCAAGTTCATCCAAGTTCTTCCAATGTCCTCCAAGTTGATGTGGTGTTTTGCAGATTCTACATTATTCTTTAGGGTGGCATAGTATTCCATTGTGTGTACGTATCACAGTTTGGTTATCCATTCTTCAGTTGATGGGCACTTATGTTGTTTGATCTCTTTGCTATAGTGAATAGTGCCATGATGAATATGAGTGTGCATATATCGGTTCATGTCCTGCCTTTCACTTCTTTAGGATATATACCTAGTAATGGGATTACTGAGATCCCATTAGTTAGTTTTTGTGTATGATGTAAGGTATGAATCTTGTTTCATTTTTCTGCAAATGGATATCCAGTTTTGCCAGCACCATTTGTAAAAGACAGGTTTTCAGATCTGGGAGTGTGAGACCTCCTATTTTGTTCTTCTTCAGTAGCACTTTGGTATTTCTATTTCAAACATTTTAAGGAATCACCATACTGATTTCTGCAGTGATTGTATCATTCTACAGTGCCATCAGCAGTGTATAATAATCACAATCTCTCCACATCAACATGTAGTTGTCCTCACCAGCATTTGTTATTTTCTGTCTTGTTGAACTTTGTTATTAATGCTGGGGGTGAGATGTTATTCGATGGTGGTTTTGATGTGCATCTAATGGCTAATAATTGCAAACATTT
>NW_006921673.1:2959350-2971605 GCF_000298275.1 Orycteropus afer afer | reverse complement strand
CTTTGTCAAGGATCAGCTGACCATAGGTGGATGGATCTATTTCTGGGATCTCAATTCTGTTCCACTTGTCCATGTGTCTGTCCTTGTACCAACATCAGGCTGTTTTGACTACTGTGGCTGTGTAATAGGTTTTGAGATCTGGGAGTGTGAGATATTCTACTTCTTCTTCTTGAGTAGTGCTTTGCTCATCTGAGGTCTCTTTCTTTTCCATATAAAATTAGTGGTTGGTTTTTCCATATCCTTAAATAATGTTGTTGGTATCTGAATTGGGATTGCATTAAATGTATAGATTACTTTGGACAGAACTGACATTTTCACAACATTCATCCTTCCTATCCATGAGCATGGTATGTTCTTCCATTTATGTAGCTCTCTTATGTTTTCTTGAAGTAGTATTTTGTAATTTTCTTTGTATAGGTCTTTTTTGTTCTTGGTAAGATTAACTCCCAACTATGTAATCTTTTTGGTAGCTATTGTAATTGGTATTGATTTCCTTATTTCCTTTTTTCAGAGACCTCTTTGCTGATGTAGAGGAATCCATTTGATTTCTGTGTGTTGATCTTATATCCTGCCCATATGCTAACTCTTTCAATAAGTTTCAGTAGTTTTTGTGCTGACTCTCTTGGGTTTTCTATGTATCAGATCATATCATCTGCAAATAGGGATAGTTTGACTTCTTCCTTACAAATTGACTGCCTTTGATTTCCCTTTCTTGCCTTATTGCTAGGACTTCTAATACAGTGTTGAATAAAAGTGGAGATAGAGAGCATCCATGCCTGGTTCCTGTTCACAAGGGGAATTGTTTCAGTCTCTCTCCATTGAGAATAATATTGGCTAGTGGTTCTGCATACATGTCCTTTATTCTGTTGAGGTATTTCTCTTTTATTCCTATGTGTTGAGAGATTTTATTAGGAATGGGCACTGGATTTTACAAATGCCTTTTCTGCATCTATTGATGTGATCATGTGATTTTTTTCCTCCCTTATTTTACTTTATGTGATGAATTATGTTGATTGTTCTTCTAATGTTGAACCATCTGTGCATACTTGGTATGAATCCCACTTGGTTGTGATGTGTTATTTATTTATTTATTTATGACATGTTGTTGGAGTCTATTAGCTAGTATTTCATTCAGTTTTTTTGCATCTATATTCATGACGGATATTGGTCTGTATTTTTCCTTTCTAGTAGTGCTTTTGTTTTTGTATCAGGGTTATGCTTTCTTCATAAAGTGAATTTGAGAGGATTCCATTCTTTTCTATATTCTGGAATGGTTTGAGTAGGATTTGTGTCAACTCTTTTCTGAATGATTGGCAGAATTTTCCAGCGAAACTGCCTGGACTAGGACTTTTATTTGTTGGCATTTTTTTTTTTTTTTTAAATCACCTGTTCAATTTCTTCTTTTGTTATGGGTCTGTTCAAGTTTTTTTACCTCAGTCTGTGCTAATTTAGGAAAGTAGTGTGTATTTCTAGAAGTCTGTCAATTTCTTCCAGGTTTTCAAATTTGTTGGAGTATAGTTCCTCATGTTGTTGTTGTTGTTATTATATGCTGTCGAGTCAGACCTGACTCACAGTGACCCCTCCTTGGGTTTCCAAGGCAGTATCACTACAGAAATAGATTGTCCCATCTTCCTTCCAAGGAGTGGCTGGCGGGTTTGAAATGCCAGCCTTCTGGTTAGCAATCAAGTGCCTTAGGCACTATGCTACCAGAGCATAGTATCCTAATATTATTCTTTTTATTTCTATTGGTTCTGTTGGGACATCACCCATTTCATTTCTTATTTGTGCTATTTTCATCTTCTCCTTTTCCTTCGTTAAATTTGCCAAGGGTTTGTCGATTTTATTAATCTTTTCAAAGAACCAACTTCTAGTCCTGTTGATTTTTTCCTATTGTCTTTCTATTTTCTGTTTCATTTATTTCTGCTAGAATCTTTGTTGTTTCCTTTCTTCTAGTCACTATAGCTTTTTTTTTTTTGCTGCTCATTTTCCTAATTATTGGAGATGTTGAGTTAAGATGTTGATTTTGGTTCTTTCTTCTTTTTTGGTGTGTACATCTATTGCTATAAACTGCCCTGTGATCATTGCTTTTGCTCTG
The DNA here is from genome assembly GCF_000298275.1 of Orycteropus afer afer. Taxonomy (NCBI): domain Eukaryota; kingdom Metazoa; phylum Chordata; class Mammalia; order Tubulidentata; family Orycteropodidae; genus Orycteropus; species Orycteropus afer. Next base: position 2,969,510 of record NW_006921673.1, on the reverse strand, counting down.
CCCAAGATTTTGGTAGGATGTGTTTTCATTTTCTTTTGACTCTAGGAACTTTTTCCATTTCTTTTTTTTTTTATTTCTTCTATTAACCAGTCACTTTCAAGGAGGGTGTTATTTAGTTTCCATGTCTTTGCTCTTTTTCTTTTGGCCATCTTAGTGCTGATTTTTTAATTTTATAGCATTATGATCGGAAAAGATGTTTTTCAGTATTTCAATGTTTTTAGATTTTTTTGAGGCTTGCTTTGTGGACTAACTAACATATGGTCTATCCTGGAGAATGTTCCATGTGTGGTGGAAAACAATGCATATTGTGCTGTTGTTGGATGATGTGCTCTGTGGATGTCTAAAAGGTCCAGTTGGTTCATTGTATTGTTTAGCTGTTCTGCATCTTTGTTGAGCTTATTCCCAGGTGTTCTATCTCTTATTGAAGGTAGTGTATTAAGGTCTCCTACTATGACTGTGGACTCATCTATTTGTTTTTCAATTCTGTTAAAGTCTGATTTATGTATTTTGGGGGTCTTTCACTGGGTGAGTACATATTTATTATGGTTGTGTTCTCTTGTTCAATTGATCCTTTGATTATTATATAATGTTCTTCCTTGTCTCTTATGTTCATTTTTGTCTTAAAGTATATTTTATCAGAAATTAATATTGACACTCCTGCTCTTTTTTGATTGCCATTTGGTTGTTATATCTTTTTCTAATTTTTAAGTGTTAGTTTATTTTTGTCCTTTTGTTTAAGGATAGTCTCTTGTAGACAGCACATTGATGGGTCAGGTTTTCTTATCCTGTCTACAACTCTGTGTCTCTTTAGTGGTGCACTTAATTCATTTACATTCAGTGTAATTATAGATACATATGAATAGATTGATGTCATTTTGTTATTTGTGTGTGTGTGTGTGTGTGTGTGTGTGGTGTTGCTGATTCCATATAATTTTCTGTGCTAATTCATTTTGTTTGTGAATTGTGTTTATCATCTCCTTTGTTGCTATTGTTTTAATATTTGGTAGATATTTGTAATTGTCCTCTTTTTAATTATGTTGTTAAAGTTTATTATTTTTATTTACATTTACCCTGTGATTTACAATTTTCTTCCCAAGTTTAAAACAGTCTATTCTATTTCACAACTGTCTTGACTTCCTCACCATTTAGTAGTTCTGTACCTACACTATTTATTCCCTCTTTTTAGTTTGTTGTTGTCCTCCTTTCCACTGATATCTCTGTTCTCTCTTTACAGTCTTGCAAGCTTATTTTATTTTGGATACTTTTTTAAATGTGTTGATTTCTGGATTATGCTATCATGTGTGTTAATGATTGGTTGTTGTTTGCTGTTGTTGGTTCTCTGTTTGAAGAAATTCCTTTAGCATCTCTTGTCAGGTTGGTATACATTTAACACATTCCCTTAATTTCTGCTTATCTAGAAATGTACTATTTCACCATCATATTTGAGGGACAATTTTGCTAGGTATATAATTCTTGGTTGGAAATTTTTTTATTTCATGGTTTTATATATACCATCCCATTGCCTTCTCACCTGCATAGTTTCTGCCAAGAAATCAGAGCTTCATCTTATTGACAGTCCTTTGTAAGAAATTTTCATTTTTCCTGTGCTACTTTCAGAATTCTTTTTGTCTTTGGCTTTGGTGAGTTTGTTGATGACATGTCTTGGTGATTTTCTTTTGGAGTCTATCCTGTTTGGTGTTCACCAAACTTCTTGAATGGATATGTTCTCATCTTTCATCATATTAGGGAAATTCTCTTCCAACAGATCTTCAACAGTTTTCTCTATGGTTTTATTTGACTCTTCCTGTTCTGGAATTCCAATTACACATAGGTTATTCCTCTTGATGGTATGCTATATGAATCTTAGGCTTTCTTCATTTTGTTTTGATCTTTTTTTTTTTTTTTTTTTCTGATTGATCCCTTAAGAAATTAGTATTGAGACATTTGTCTTCAATCTCATTAGTTCTGTCTTCCATTGAGTCTATTCTATTTTCCATTGACTCTATTCTATTTTCCCCATTCAATGTGTTAACTATTTCTAATATGTTAGTGTTAGTCATCTTGTCTGTCAGTTTGTTGTACTGTGGTGGCTGCATACTGCTGTAAGGCTAGAGGCTGTGCCACCAGTGTTACAAACGTCAGCAGGGTTTCCCATGGTGGATGGGTTTCAGCGGAGCTTCCAGACTGATACAGACTGAGAAGAAGGAAATAGACATCCACTTATAAAAGAAGTGGCCAGTGAAAACCTTACTAATAGCAAGGAAACAGTGTCTGATATATTACTGAAATGAACAGCACTAAAATGTTGCCCAATACAGTGCTGGAAAATGAACCCTTCACTTTGGAAGGCACTCAAAATATGACTGGGAAACAGCTGCCCCCATTAGAATAGAGCCAGCCTTAAAAATTTGGATAAAGTAGAGCTTCAGGACCTCCATTTGCTGATGTGGCACAACACAAAATAAGAACAAACAACTGGAAAGATCCATTAATAATCAGAACATAGAATGTACAAAGTGCATCTAGGAAATTTGGAAGTTGTCAAACATGAAACACAATGCATGAGGATTGATATCCTAGGCATTAGTGAGCTGAAATGGACCAGTTTTGGCCATTTTGAATCAGACAACCATATTATCTACTATGCCAGGAATAAAAAATTGAAGAGGAATAGTTCAGCAGTCATCATCAAAAAGAAAGTACAGTGCTATCAGTGATAGGATAATATCCATATGCCTAAAAGGAAGGCCAATTAATACTAATATTATTCAAACTTACACTCCAACCACCAAAGATAAAGATGAGGAAACTGAAGATTGTTACCAACTTTTGCAAGCTGTATTTGACTGAACATGCTATCAAAATGTGCTGATTATCACTGGTGATTGGAATGCAAAGTTGGAAACAAAGAAGAATCATGGGCAGTTCACAAATTTGGCCTTGATGGTAGAAGTAACACTGGAGATCACATGATAGACTTTTGCAAGACCAAGACTTATTTTTTCAACAACACAAACAGCAGCTACACATGTGGACTTTGCCAGACAAAGTACACATGAATCAGATTGACTACATTGTTGGCAAGAGGTGATGGAAGAACACAATATCTTCAGCCAAAACAAGACCAGGAGCTAATTGTGGAACAGGCCATCAACTGCTCCTATGAAAGATCAAGTTGAAGTTGAAGACAATTAAAAGAAGTCCACAAGAGCCAAAATATGACCTTGAATATATCCCTTTTGAATTTAGAGACCATCTATAGATTTGATGCATTGAACACCAATGAAAACCAGAGGAATTGTGGGATGACAACAATAACATCATCCACAAAGAAAGCAAAAGGTCATTAGAAAGACAGGAAAGGAAGAAAAGACCAAAATGGATATCAGAAGAGATTCTGAAACTTACCATGAATGAAGAGTAGCTAAAACAAATGGAAGAATTGACAAGTTAAAAGAGCTGAACAGATTTCAAAGAGCAGCTCAAGAAGACAAAGTCAATTATTGTAATGAAAAGTGCAAAGACGTGGAGTTGGAAAGCCAAAAGGGAAGAGCATGCTTGGCATTTCTCAAGCTGAAAGAACTGACAAAAAAAATTAAGGCTTGAGCTGCAATACTGAAAGATTCTATGGACAATATATTGAATGATACAGGAAACATCAAAAGAAGATGGAAGAAATACACAGAATCACTATATGAAAGAATTGGTCAATGTCCATCCATTTCAGACAGTGACATATGCTACTGAAGGAAAAGTTTGACGCTACAATGAAGGAAATGGTGAAAAACAAGGCTCCAGGAATTGATGGAATGCCCACTGAGATGTTTCATCAAACGGATGCCATCGAGAAGGCACTCATTTGGCTATGCCAGCAGATTTGGAAGATAGCTGCCTGGCCAAGTGACTGGAAGAGATCCATATTTGTACCCATTCCAAAGAAAGGTGATCCCACAGAATGTGGAAATTATAGAACAATATCATTAATATTGCACTCAAGTCAAATCTCACTGAAGATAGTTAAAAAACAGTTGCAGCAGTAAATTGATAAGGAACTTCCAGAAATGCAAGATGCATTCAGAAGAGGACTTAGAATGAGAGATATCATTGCTGATGTCAGATGGATCCTGGCTGAAAGCAAAGAATGCCAGAAAGATGTTTACTTGTGTTTTATCGACTATGCAAAAGCATTCAATTGTGTGGATCATAACAAATTATGGAAAACATTGAGAAGAATGGGAATTCCAGAACACTTAGTTGTACTCATGAGGAACCTGTACATAGACCTGTACATTCGAACAGAACAAGGGGACACTGCATGGTTTAATATCAAGAAAGGAGTGACTCAGGGTTGTATCATTTCACCATACTTGTTCAATCTGTATGCTGAGCAAATAATCTGAGGAGCTGGACTACATGAAGATGAACATGTCATCAGGATTGGAGGAAGAATCATTAACAACCTGCTATATGCTGACAACAAAACTTTGCTTGCTGAAAAGGCTGACTTGAAGTACTTATTGATGAAGATTAAAGACTACAGTCTGCATTATGGATTATATCTCAATATAAAGAAAACCAAAATCCTCAAAATGGTACCAATAAGCAGCATCACAATAAATGGAGAAAAGATTGAAGTTGTCAAATATTTCATATTACTTGGTTCTATAATCAACACCAATGGAAGCAGCAGCCAGGATGTCAGATGATGTATAGCGTTGGGCAAATCTTCTGCAAAAGACCTTTTACAAGTACTGAAGAGTAAAGATATCTCCTTGAAGACTAAGGTTCACCTGACCCAAGCCATGGTATTTTCAATTGCCTCACATACACGTGAGAGCTGGACAATAAATAAGGAATACAAAAGAAGAGTTGATGCTTTTGAATTGCGGTGCTGGTGAAGAATGCTGAAAGTACCATGGACTACTTAGAAAACTAACAAATCTGTCCTGGAAGAAGGGTAACTGGTATGCTTCTTGGAGGTGAGAATGGTCAGACTTTACCTCAACTACTTTGGTCATGCTGTCAGAAGGCACCATGCACTGGAGAAGGTATCATGCTTGCTAAAGTGGAGGGTCAACGAGAAAGGGGAAGGCCCTCAACAAGATGAATTGACACAGTGGCTACAATGATGGACTCAAGGTATAGCAAGGATTGCAGGGCTGGCGCAAGACCAGGTTGTGTTTCTTTCTGCTGTACACAGGATTGCTGTAAGTTGGAGATGACTCAATGGTACCTAACAACAACAGGTGTTAATCTTCTGGGTTTCTATTTGTTGTTTTTGTATTGTGTTTTGGTTAACTAGTGTCACTGTGATAGGAATATACCACAAATGGAAAGCTTAAACAAACAGGAGTTTATTCTCTTACAATTTGGAGGTTTTAAATCTGAGTTCAAAGTGCAAGGCTCTAGGGGCTGGTGAAAGCTCCTCAACCTTGGGCTTCAACTCTGCCTCCTGATCCTGGCCCACTGAAGCTAGAGGCTCTTCTTTAATCAGACAGCTGCTGGCTGTGGAGACTGACAAGCCCAAGGTTGACAAGTAAAATGACACAGTCTTAATGTTACCAAAACACATAGCAGGCCATTAGTTTAAGTCCATTGAAAGTCCCAAGGTCAGCAGAACATGGCAGGCTGCTGAACAACAACTTGACTACATCCAGGGTTCAAGTGTGGTGTAAGTTAGAGACCATTCCCAAATCTGCTTCCTATATGTGGGAAGCAGACCACATCCCTAAAGCAGCTACTCAGCTGCTTGTGTTAGATACCACCATGGAGCTGATTGCCAGTCTCATCATGGGGAATAACTACCACCAGCTGCTCAACCACTCAACCAGGCCCAGCCAAGTTGACACACTTAACTATCACATATTATTTCTAATTTTTTGTTTATTTTCTCAATGTGTTCTTATATTGTGTTCCTGAATTGTTCTAGAGTTTTGTCTGTGTTTTCCTTAATTTTATCAGTATTTTCTTTTTATCTGTCTCTGAGTGCATTGAAAGTACCCAAATAATAGTTCTTCGAATTCTTTATTAAAGAGTACCAAAGCTGCTTCTTTCTAAGGGATTTTTTTTCTCTCTCTCTCTCTTTTCTTTCTTTTTTTCTTTTCTTTTTTCTTTTTCTTTTTTTTTTTAAATTGCAGGCCCTTGTCTGTACAACTATATCTTGCTTCTTTGTTTGGACTTGCATGGTCAGTTGTCTCCAAGACAGTGTGATGTTGTTATGTATTTGTTTAATTTGTGATTGTATGTTGGTGTGATTCATCTAAGATCTTTTTTGTTTGTTTGTTTTCTTTCCTTTGTTTTGATACGTCTGTGTGCACAGGGTACTGTGCTCCTCTATTCACTAGTTATTAGCACTTAGGATCTCACCACAGGTCTCCTGGTGGTTGTGATAAAGAATGAGAGTGTGTGCACAGATCTCTATTAGATGTTGTTAAAGAGCAGTTGAAGGTGAGTCAAGCTGGTATTGGCTACCTTGTATCATTGACCAGTTGGTACAAAAGAAAGTGGTGGCCTTCATTCAGTGGGTGAAGCTGCAGGAGGTGTAGTTATGGTTGGGTTGTGTGGGAATGGTTGCTGTCTCCCAGTCAGTTAGAAAAAAAAAACTAAAGAAAATAAAAACAAGAGAACAAAAATGTGAAACTGCATAAACAGGAACAATTGCTAAATAAATAAATAAATAATAATTTTTTTTAAAAAAGAAGCAATAAATCATAAGAAAAATTTAAAAATTAAAAAACTGTATATTTAAAAAAGACAAAAGAAAGATAATGAGAAAAAGAGAAAAACAAAACAAAACAAACAAACAAAAAACCCAGTGTCTGGGAAGGGGGTAAAGAAAGAAAAGAGCAAGAGTGAAAGAATAGTAAAGGAAAAATGGGGAAACTGCAACAGGGAAAGTAAGGAATGGGTAGAACTAAAGGAAGAACAAAGAAGGGAACGAGGAAAAGGGAAGAGGAAGAAAACAAAACAAAACAAACAAACAAACAAAAACAAGAACCAGGGAGGGGAATGATAAAGCAAATAAATAAAAAAGAAGAAAGGAGGATAATAAAAAGAATAACTGAAAAATAAATGAACAAAAACAAAAGTGTGGTGGGTGGGATACAGCACCCAGGGTCTGTCAGGGCATAGAATAGGAAACAATTCCTGCTGGTCAAGAAGATGTGTGGAGGTTGGGGATGGCCACACCTCAGTTTACCAAGAGGGTGTGAGGCATAAGAATAACAAGGGGAATATCACACCTTTCTAGTTGTCAGCTTTTAGTAGAGTTGCCTGTGCTGTTCTTGGCAAGCAGAGCCTATTTTAAGGTGTTGTTCAGTTCAGGACTGCCACATGCATATATGCAAAATGGCCACACCGCTCACAAATACTCAAAATGGCTACATCCACACGACAGCCAGCAGTCCATAGGTCTGTTTGTCTCCTTCTTTGTTGTTTTCCTTTCTGGTTGTCAGGCACCAATACAGTTCTTGCCCATGCAGTTCTTGGTGAGCAGAGTTAATTCTTAGGTTACTACTAGGTTGCTGCTTGCAAATATTTAAAATGGCTGCACTCTCAGGACAGCTGGCAGTTCCCAACTCTGTTTGTCTCCTTCTTTGCGGTTTTCCTTTCTGGTTGTCAGGCACCAGTGCAGTCCTCGCCCAAGTAATCTTTGGTGAGCAAAGCTGATTCTTAGGTAGTTGCTGAGTGCTAAAAGGGCACGGAGGCACCATCTTTCAACCTCCTCTAACACCACAAGAGGAAGTCAGAATCATCATCAGTAACCCAAGGCCTATTCCTGCAAGGCCAGACATGCTACCTTCCTCCAGCCCTTTCACCAATCGTTCCTCCCAAAGCACCCACCACCTCTCTCCTGGGTTCAATAATTTGCTGCAGTGGCCACATGGAACTCAAAGATTACAGGGTTTATTAGGGAAACACCAGGCTACAATTCAAGCTCAGAAAAAAAAATCTTCAGTCTCTCTCCTAGCCTGCCGTCTCTCAGCCAACAGTCTCTCGCAGTCTCTCTCCAGCAGTGCCTGTCCCTTGGTGTCTCTCTCAGCAATGCATGTCTCTTGGGTCTCTTTCCCAGTAGCAAGTGTTTCTCAAGAGCACATGTCTCTTTCAGCAGCATGTCTTCCTCAACCAGCAGTCAGAGAGCCCTCTGCCTCTAGGAGGCCTCCTTTTGAGCCTGGCAGAGTGGCTAAACTAGCCAATCATAACATCAGAATTCTAAGCACCTGAGATAGAGCAAACTTCCCAGAACATTGCTTCGTGCCACTCCCGAAAGAAATACCCCAGGTGGATAACTTTTACATCTGGAGATCCTCAGTTGCTCACAGCAAATTCCACCATGGAGTTTACAAAGACTTATGGCTAGAAAAGCCATATCAGGTAATTTACTACACCGTACTAAGTCACACTTATAAATATTGAAAATGGTTGTGCCCACAGGACAGCAGGCAGTCTGCAGCTCTGTTTGTCTCCTTATTCATGGTTTTCATTCAGGTTCCTCTACTCTTTGGGTATTTAATCCACTTCTTTATCCTTCCCTCTAAAGCTCAGGATTCCAGCATCATCTTCTTTATTGGTTTCAATTGGTTTCTCATTGCTTTGTTGAAGAGGGTCTACGTACTTTGTCTGGATATTCCACCATCTTGCCCTGGATCTGAAAATTAAATAACTCTTAAAGGTTGTTCAGCATAGTAATAGTGTGTGTATGGCATAGGTTTTTTTTTTTTTAACTCAGAAGTGATTAAGTTTAGGGTCTATCCTACACTGCATACTTTTATTAACATAATTAAAGGGAAATGCCAATTTCCAAACAAGGTCATATTTATAGGCATAACCAAAAAACAAATTCACTGCCATGGAGTTGATTCCAACTCATAGTAACCCCCAAAATGTTTCCAAAGCTGTAAATCTTCACCAAAGCTGACTGCCTCTTCTTTCTTTAGTAGAGCCACTGGTGGGTTCAAAGCACTGATTTTGACCTTTTGATTAGCAGCTAAATGCCTTCACCACTGCCTCACCAGAGTGCCTTTATTTATGGGCATAGGAATTAGTATTTCAATACAAATTGTGAGAGAAATACTTCAATTCCTAACATCCACCAATCATTTTCTTCATATTTACAGGGTGATGGCAGGAATACCTTGCCAAGTGGCAGTGAAAGTCTGTATTATCACCTTCATCATATTATTATGTCTACGCCAACATAAAACTAATCCAACAGAGTCATTTCTTTATATAAAGTTATTAGTTTTGATTGGCACATTTTTGCAACAACCAACGGATGTGGCAATTATAGCAATTAGTAAAATTGACCTGGTCTCTAGTGTTTTTTGGTAATGTTTCACATAGACAATTCAATATTTTGTTTCTTCAGTAAAAGGAAGAGTAATGAAGGCAAAATTTTCATAGAGTTACTGAGTTTAAATTAACTAGACTTTTGATATTTGATAAATTTTCTTCATCTTCACTCTATTAATTTCACCTTATATAGTTTTTCATATGAAATTTTCAATGACAACAGATTGCTCAAAGAGGTGATAAGCAGAGTGGGAAATGGGATTTCAGTGCCTCCAGATGCCTACCTGATTTGTTTTTCAGCCACTTTGAATGTGAAAGTTCATATAGGCAAGTTCAAGATTTCTGCTTGGAAGGCATTAATAAAGGATGAGAAGCATCCCAAGTCAAAATTCTCTAGCTCTGCATCTTCTGAAAAACTCCAGGGTGTGCAAAAGCTGTTTCTCAACAGGTTGCCCTCAGAACCCTTCCCATCTGAAGTCTGATCAAGGATTAGGAAAAGATCACCAAGTCTGTTTCTCCATATTTGGGCCCTAAAAATTACAGACTGTTATTATTACACTTGAATAGTGTAGTCACTTAAGTATGTATATATGGGTGACATTATGTATAATTTTTATCTACACCAAGAACAGCAGAAATTAGTGCAAGTGATTCATGATGGGAAATTGACTCACACAGAACTTGATATTTGGTTAATAAATGTAAATTAAATCATAGTTTTAAGGTGTTTTTTAGTGTCCAAGATACAACAATCAAAAATTACCTTGAACTATATCTGTCCTATAGTTTCTGTTGTTGTTATGGTAAATATACACACATACATAATACAGACATAGTATAGACATATACATATACATATACATATATAT
>NW_006921673.1:2952082-2958408 GCF_000298275.1 Orycteropus afer afer | reverse complement strand
TTGACAACCTCAATCTTCTCTCCATTTATTGTGATGCTTGCTCATTGGTCCAGTTGTGAGGATTTTTGTTTTCTTTATATTGATACGTAATCCATACTGCAGACTGTATTCTTCAACCTTCATCAGTAGGTGCCTTAAGTCATCCTCACTTTCAGCAAATATATATAATATATATAATCCATTGACATTAATTATGTTCATCATGTTGTGCAACCATTGTTGTTGTTATGTAGGATTGAATAAATTTTTGACTTAACAACCTCATGTGACAGAATAAAACTTCCCCATAGGATTTTCTAATTTGCAATCTTTACCAGAGCAGATCAGAAGTTTTTTTCTCCATGAAGCAACTGGGTGGGTTCAAACTGCCATCCTTTCCGCTAATAGTTAAGTGCTTAACCATTGTACCAGCAGGGTTCCTTCTGCAGCCATTATCGCTCTCCATTTCAAAAAATTTCTATCACTCTTAACAGAAGTTACCTGTCCTATTCTTTACACCAAATTCTATCTTCTTGGGCTATTTTAATATAACACACACAATTTGATACCATTCAGTAGTATAGAAAGATACAATGTTCTTTTCAGTTAGAATACTGCTACACATGTTAAACAAACATAAACCAAAACAGTAAAACAGATTCAAGTAAATTATTAAATGCCCCCACCTTTTTTTTGGTATCCAAATATATGGAAAGGATCTGTGTTATCACAATTGATTATTTAAAGGTACTTTATACTTAAGACACATTTGTAGACCTGAAATAAGTCTAAAAATAAGAGTAAAATGGTAGAGATTTTTTATTTGCAAGTTTCATTAAAAAATTTCAAACACAGGTTGAAGAAGAAAGAACAATAAAATAATCTCCAATTACTCAAATTTAACAACTATTAAGATTTTGTTCCACTTGTTTTGATTGGTCCTTCTTAGATTTGGCTGAAGTATTATAGAGCAAATCTCAGCCATTATATCATTTTACCTCTTCTTTTTTTAGCAGACATTCCTGAACTTAATAATAACAATTAAGAAAATAATAATTTGACTACATAAAAATAATTGAATACATAATGATTATTATTTTCTTATGTAATTACAACAGTAGTATTACATTATCTAGGACAAGTAAGAAAAGTTCCATATTATTCTAACTTCACTAATTGGCTCAAAATGTTTTAAATTTTGTTTATTCTAATTCCAATCCAAATAGAGTTATTATGATTCTTGTAATATATAACAGTACTTTCTCTTCATATTAAGTGATTTAATTTCATTTATTGAAGAAACTGTGTCTATTGTTCTCTAAGTATAGTACTAAAGACTTAATTCAATTCAGGTTCATGTTAAACAAGAAGATCTGTTTTCACAGTGCATGATAGGCAAAAACCAAATCCATGATGTGGGGTAAATTCTGACCCATAGTAACCCTATAGGACAGAATAGAACTTCCCCATAGAGTTTCTAAAACTGTAATTTTTATGGAAACAGATTGCCACATCTTTTTTTCACAGACTGGCCAGTGGGTTGGAACCACCAACCTTTCAGTTAACTAATGAAACTCTGTGCCACTGTATCATATCGAGAGGACAATGTTTGGTAATATACTGTTAGTGATGGTGGGACAATAGCTTACACACACAAAAACACATACACACACATACATACACACACACTTGTATCCCCTACTTTACTCCTTGCTCCTATCACTAAATATATTCTGTTGTTAAGTGCCATCGAATCAGCTTTGACTCATAGCAACCCTATATACAACAGAACAAAACACTACCTGGTTCTGTGTCAGCCTCACAATCCTTGCATACCGGAGCGCATCATTGAAGTCATTGTGTCAACACATCTCATTGAGTACATGTCACTCAATTGCCTTGTCAACAAAGTGCATTGTCAAATTACTGGATATTTGCTAATTTGATAGATGGGAAATTATATTAAAATACTTTTTATTTTTGTCTTATTATGGGTTAGGTTGAGAATGCTTCTTTAATAACTGTTTCATTTTTCATCTATGAACTGATTGTTCATAACATTTGCTAATTTTTTTCTACTGGGTTCTTGGTTTTCTCTGAATAATTTTTAGTAGTTCTTTGCATATTAGAAATGACAGCCCTTTATAATATTTATTGCAAATATTTTGATTTGTTTCTTATTTGCTTGTACTTAGCTTATTATTTTTGTCACCCAAATTATATTTTAAAATCTTTATGTAGTCAAGTTATTAATCTTCTTTCCCCTTGCTACTGGATTTGGTGTCACAGATAGAAAAGTTTTCCACACTTCATGTTATAAAGATATTCATTCATATTTTCCTCTAGTTTTAATAGTTTCATTTTTAGTATTTAGATCTTGATCTCTTACTAATTTAATATGGTGCATGAGACGAGGCACACAGCCAATTTGTTCTCTTTCTGAACAGCTATGAAGTAGTCCCAACATCACTCATTTTTTTTGCTGCTGATTTGAGAGGCATTTTTTTAAAAATCATATACTAAATTTCAAGAAACAAGTTTATTTCTGTACTTTCTTTTTGACTATTGTCTTAGTTACCTAGTTTTGCCATTAAAAAAAAAATACCACAAATCAGTGTCTTTAACAAACAGAAATTTATTTTCTCATAATTCATGAGTCTAGATGTCCAAAACTCAGAGTGTGGCTCTAAAGGGAGGTCTTTGTCTCTCAGCGTCTAGTAGCCAGCAATCCCTGGTGTTCCTGGGGTTGTAGATGCAGCTACTATGTGTGTCTGTCTTTATACAGTGTCTTCTTATGTGGGTCTCTATGTCAGTTCTGTCCTTTTGATAACTCAAATATGATAAGTTAAGGATTCACCCTACTCTGGTACCACTCCTCAGAAGGAAGTTTGGGCAGTGATACTGCCTCAGAAACCCAAGAAGGGGTCACTATGAGTCAGGTCCAACTAGATGGCACATAACAACAACAACTCTGGTATGAGCTTATTAACATTACAAAACAAAAACCATATTTGCAAAAAAAAGATCATATGCATAGGTACAGGTGCATACACATTCAGTATATATTTTAGGGGGACACAATTCAATTCATAGCATTCACTCATGAGCCAATACCAACTTTCTTAAATTACAATGACTTTATAGTGTATTTTTATATCAGGTAGGGTCAGCCTTCCTCTCCCTAAATATATATGTTGCTCTCTCTTTTTTTAGGGTTTTACTGGATATTCAAGGAACCCTGTTGGCATAGTGACTAAGTGCTTAGGTGCTAATTGAACGGTGGGTGATTTGAACAGACCAGCTGCTCTGCAGTCTGCTTCCATAAAGATTACAGCCTTGAACACCCTGTGGAACAGCTCCACTCTGTCCCGTAGGGTCATTATGAGTTGGAATTGACTCCATGGCATGGGGTTTTGGTTTACTGGATGTTCTTGATTGTTTATTTTTCTACATGAACATTTCTATTTAAGTAACTGACAGCTTCAGAGAAAAAGCTTTTGATATTTTAATTGATATGTTAATTTTATAAGTTAATTTATGGAAAAATGGTGTTATTATGAAGTTATCTTCCTAAACACACACGGTCTTACAAACATAAACTCACCACCTCTTCCCTCAAACAGACATAAACACATAATTTCTCACTCTGTAGTCTGTTTTTCTAGTCCCCCCCCTTTTTTTTTTCCAGTTGAGTATTTCCTTTGATATGTAGAAGTGTTTGAACTGTTGCACTGGTTGCCTTTATCTTCATTCAGTACCGTAATCCCCTGTGTTATGCCTAATTAAAGATGGCGAATAGAGCACTAAAAATTACCAAAGCATCATTCACAGAGTATTTTTTAAGCTCTGATAATTTTTTAAATTGCTTATTTGAACAGAAGTCTGCCTTGAAAATGTTTGTAAGTTTTATAAGCTAATCAACAAGGAGTTAACATTTCTATCTCTAACTTTTATAACAAACATTTTAAAGATGTTTATAAATTACAATAAGTCACATTTAAGATGCTAATATTCTCCTTTTTTACATTTAATTACACAAAAAACTTTGTCAGAAAAATTATAATTTTATTTACCTACTTTCACCTAAAATTAATAGATATAATTAATGCAAAAGTAAACATTTCTACATGTGGTCATGTGTGTGTAGCTCATGCAATGAGACTCATTACCATGAAATACTCATTCATACAGAATGTAACACTTTCCTGACAGTTTTCCTGTAAAACAAATTTCTGTATTAAGAACACCATTTTCTATTGACTGTCTTGAACCTTCATTGTAAAACAAAATTTTATAATCTTAATGTAATTAAATCATAATTGAGAGCACAACAATTCTAATTTCACAATCCTTTTATGGAAAATCTAATTAATAGCATTTAAAGGTCCTTAGGCTTGTATTATGCTTTTATTATTACAATACTCCCACTGAGCAATAGTAAGCTCCAAAGCCTTTGAAATATGATGGAAATTTCCACTGACCTCCAATTGCCTCAACACTTATAATTTCATAACCAAGGTAATTGCTTTAATGCTCTTTGCTGGTACTTCTGCTATCACTTATATACTGTGGTCTCTGCCAAATGTATTTGTCCTTGACACCTACTAAGTCATTTAGCCACAATGCTTTGAGGGAAAAAGAGGGTACTAAAGATGAAGATTAAAATGTTGTTGTTGTTGTTATGAGTCGGGGCCGACTCGACGGCACATAACAACAACAACAACAAAGATGAAGATTAAAATGAAACAAACCTGAGAATTTTGAAAGTAAGTGGGGCCTTGTGTTTTGGGCACTGAGATCTTGACTGAAAAGTTTGGTGATGGTGGTAGAGAAAGTCCTTGTGCAAGAAAGGTAGAAATCTCCAAATACTATGTTGTTTTCTTCTCTGTCATAATGCAATGCAACTACAGACCTCATGAGAATATATCTGATAGCCTAACCCTAGTTTTGCTAGTAAGCTGCAGTTCTAACCAGACATTAGAATGGTTCCAATAGTATTTGGAACCACTATCCAGTAAAGTACTTGACTAAACATTCTGGTAGAGGATAAGTGAGAAAGTTCTCTGTTTCATTCTTACATATTATGATTTAAAGTAGAATTTTCCAAAATGTGTTTATCAGAATATTGTTACTAAAAGTATTACCATGGAATGTTTTCAGTGGCCAAATATATTTGATTAACCTGACATATCATGCCCCTACTATGGGTTAACAATGTGCAGGTATACATAATTTCATTGTACTTCATTTTATTATGATTCCAGACATTGCTTTTTATTTTATTTTATTTTAACCAAATAAAGGTCTATGACAACTATGCATCAAGCAAGTATATTGGTTATTTTTTTTTTCCAACAGAATGTACTCACTTCATGTCTCTGTGTCACATTTTTGTAATTCTCACAATATTTCAAACTTTTTTATAATGCTATTGCACCCTTAATAGACTACAGTATAGTATAAACACACATTTTATATGCACTAAAAAATTATATGCACTGGGAAACAAAAAATAAATTTGTGACTCCCTTTATTGTGATATTTGCCTTATTGCAAGAGTTTAGAACTTAACTCCCAATACCTCTGAGGTATATGTGTACATTTCTTCAAGAAGACCTGCATTGAAGAAACCAGTATGACCAAATAACTTACTGATAATTTTCTACAGGGTCACTATGAGTCAGAATCAACTCGATGGCAGTGGCTTGGTGTTTCTGCATTTTGTGAATTTTCTATCTACCTACACAATTTATTTTTACTTTTTGTTACACCTTTTAGCTTCCAAGGAGCTATATTGTACAGAACACATTCTGAGAAATGCTGGTCTGAAGATTTTCCAAATTTATAACTTACTGAAGGTTGTAGCTGCATCATATCCCTTTGGAGATGGAGGTAAGTATAAATTAAATCTATAAACCTTTGAAGTTGGTCTTTTGAGTGCCTCAAGGAGTGTTTCTGCAAGTGTCAGCTTAATAAACAAACAGCAACATCTGATTTTTCATTACGATCAAGTCCATAAAGTAGATCTGTAGCCACTAAGCTGCACATATGGTTAATTACCAATGTCATAAAGCTTTATTGAAAAGCATAATATTTGCATCAAAGTTAGCATTTGAGTTATACTAGATTTTGGCTACTGTGAAGGCTAAGATTTAATAGTAATAATTAACATGTAGAGGAAATTATTAGAGAGACTATTGCTTAAATTACCTCAGAGAATCTTTACAAGAACCCAGTGAATGGGATAGAAAGCTAGTATTATCCTATCTTTTTAAAATACATATGTATGTATATATATATATAGAGAGAGAGAGAGAGCGAGAAAGAGAGAGAGAGAGAGAGAGAGA
>NW_006921673.1:2945874-2951952 GCF_000298275.1 Orycteropus afer afer | reverse complement strand
TCCTTCCGAGGAGTGGCTGGTGGGTTTGAACCACCAGCCTTCTGGTTAGCAGTCAAGTGCCTTAGGCACTACGCTACCAAAGCTCCCATATATGCATATATATATATACACATATATATACACATAACAACAACAACAACATAGTTCCTAAAGACTAAAGATCTTGAAGGATCCCTGGGGACACAGTGGTTAAAGCATTAGGCTGCTAACCAATAGGTTGGCAATTTGAAGTCACTGGCTGCTCTGTCAAATAAAGATGAAACAGTTTGCTTTCATAAAAATGTACAGTCTTAGAAACTCTATAGGGTACTTCTACTCTGTCCTATAGGTTGTCTATGAGTTGAAATCCACTTGATGGCAGTGGATATGGTTTTAACTTTAAGGACCTTTTTGAGTGTAAAATGGTTCAGTGCTTCACAGACCAACACTGCAGCTCTTGTGGCATAACACCTAAGCATTTGCCTGCTAACCAGAAGCTTGGTGGTTCAAACTCTGTGGAAGTTGGATGAGGCAATCTACTTCCGTAGAGATTGGAAACCCAATAGGGCTCCTATGAGTTGGAATCAACTTGATGGCAATGGGTTTGTTTTATGTTCACATAACCAAATAGAGGTGTCAAAATCTGTATTGGGCCCACTCCTAACTGGTCATGATGTTATCAATATATAGTGCCAAGTACTTTGATTTCATTTGTCTAAGGAGAATATTGAATTGAATCAACAACCAATCTGAAATTTCGCATATAGCAAATACTCTATCCTTATTTGCCCTTTGGAAGTACATATAATCTCATAAAAATATATTACTGCTTTCTTCTGCCTTTTTGCAATTCTTATAATTGTTAAAGATACTCATTTCTTGTTCTGACTTTCAAAAATTATTGTAACTATCTTGAGGGTAAAGTTGGTTTGTGTTATTTGTGGTTTTTTTGTTTTACTTTATTTTTTAATTTTCTCCTCCAGAAACCAATGCACTTATCACTGGGTACAAAGTACGTAGATAATCCATAAAAGCTGTAACTTCCTGAGAGCCCCTTGTCTCTTGGCTCTTTCCTAAACACAGATCTACAGAACCATACAGGAAATAGCTAGATGATTGACTGTTATACTTTTCAAAAGTTATTTGACTTTTTATATAAAATTTTTGGTGAATATAGAATTTATAAGTACATAAATAGAAGTATAAAGCCTAGCTAATTTTCACAAAGTGAACATACTACATAACCGATGCTCCAAAATACAATATTACCAGCACAAACCCCTTCATGCCTCTCCTCGTCTGTCCTCACCAAGGAAATCATTATCCTGACTTCTAAAATCATAGATTCCTACAAAATAACATTATAGTATATTTTAGTGTCTGGCTTATTTCACTCAGCTGTGACTGTGAGATTCATCAATAGTGTAGGTAGCAACAGTAGTTTATTTTTATTGCTGTATAACATTTCATTGTAACTTTTTTAATCCATTCCATTGTATATGAACATTTGAAATGTTTACACTTTTTGGCTTTTATAGATAGGGCAGGTATGAACATTTTCGTACATTTCTTTTAGGGGTTCAGTTTAACATAGAATCACTGGATCTTTGGATATGCAAGAAATCAGTTGAAACAGATAGTGTCAAAATATTTTCCATAGTGATTTGATCAAAATCATCAGTGTAAAATAATTCAAACTATCCCATGTGTTCATCAATATTTGATACTGTCAATTTTTTAACTTTCACTGGTATGGGTATATTATTGTTATTATTATTATTTTTTTTGTATAATTTTTAATCAACTTCAATGAGCTATAATTTAGACACTGTAAAATGCAGCCATGTAAAGTGATAAGTTTGATGTTTTACTAAATTTATACACCTATAATTACTATATCAATCAAAATAGAAAATATTTCTATGACCCCTTCCTCCCAGAATGTTCCCTGGTGCACTTTTTCAGTCAATTCCCTTGACATCAGCCCCAGGCAACCATGATCTGATTTCTATCAGTATAGATTAGTTTTGCACAAATTACTCTATCACTATGGTATCACTATGGAAGTAGATTGCCCAACCTTCCTTCCAAGGAGTGGCTGGTGGGTTTGAACTGCCATCCTTCTGGTTAGCAGTCAAATGCCTTAAGTACTACGCTACCAGAGCTCCCATTACATGTCTAGATATATGATTTTTTGTTCTGTTCCTAAGGCTATATATACTACTTGTTTCAAACTGGTAATAAAAATCTAAATGATTTTTGTTTCTAGTCAGTTTTCTTCTCTCCAGTGATCTTCCTAAGTCACTCACAAATTTTTATAATTTATCTGTAGATTCTTTTAAATTCTATAGGACACATGTTATCTATGAATGATGATATATTTATTATTTCCTTTCTTATCCTCATTTTTTCTTTATTCTTGCCTTACTGAATTGGTTAAGACTGTCAGTAAAAGTTAGAGAAAAACAATAATAGCAGGCATTCTTGTTTTGACACTAGTCTCCTAGGAAAGACATTCAATATTTCACCATAGACTATGGTATTCTCTGTAGTTTTTTTCAAATAATAGGATTAAAGTATTATAATGAAATATGCAAAGACCTGGAATTAGAAAACCAAAAGGGAAGGAAGTGCTTGGCATTTCTCAAGCTAAAAGAATTAAAAAAAAAAAAAAAAAACTTGAGCCTTTAGTTGCAACATTGCAGAATTCTATGGGCAAAATATTGAATGATGCAGGACACATCAAAAGAAGACGGAAGGAGTATACAGAGCCACTCTACTAAAAAGAGTTGGTCAATGTTCAACTATTTCAGGAGGTAGCCTATTATCAGGAAACAATGTTATTGAAGGAAGAATTTCAAGCTGCACTGAAGGAATTGATGAAAAACAAGTCTCCATGAATTGACAGAATACCCATTGAGATGTTTCAATGAATGGATGCAACACTAGAAGTGCTTACTCATTTATGCCAAGAGATTTAGAAGACAGCTACCTGGCCAACTCACTGGAAGAGGTGGACATTTCTGCCCATCCAAAAGATAGGTGATCCAATAGAATGTGGAAATTATTGAATAATATCATAATATCACACAAAAGTAAAATCTTGCTGAAGATAAGTAAAAAATTGGTTGCAGCGGTATAGTGACAGGGAACTTTTCAGAAATGCAAACTGGATTCAGAAGAGGATGTGGAATGAATGATATCATTGCTAAAGTCAGATGGATCTTAGCTGAAAGCAAAAAATACCAGAAAGACATCTACCTGTGGTTTATTGGTGATGCAAAGACATTCAGCTGTGTGGATCATACCAAATTATGGATAATATTGCAAAGAATGGGAATGCCAGAACACTTAATTGTTCTCATGAAGAACCTGTACATAGACCAAAAGGCTGTCATTTGAACAGAACAAGGAAATACTTCATGGTTCAAAATCAGGAAGGGAGTGTGTCATGATTATATCCTTTAACCATACTTATTCAATCTATATGCTTAGCATATAATTCAGGAAACTATACTTATGAAGAAGAATGCAGAGACTTCTGGTAAGATGGCAGAATAGGCAGACAAGCTACACAGACGTTCTTCAACAAAGAAAAGAGAAACCATTTGACACAGATACAGAAGATAATCCTGGAGCCCTAAGCTTTGAATGGAAGGATACAGAAGTGGATTAAAAACCAATTAGTACAAGGACCTAAATGAAAACAGTGAATAAAGAGACAAATGGAGCTGCTGAGTGTCAGCTATCCTGATGGCATGGACAGCCTGAATATTTCCAAGAGGTGTTAAGTCCTGAGAATTAACCAAAAAAATAGGTCTTGTTCCCCAAGGCCTTCATGGATGACTGTGCTGGAGGCTGATGTCTAAAAAGGGAAACAGCAAAGAAGGAGACAAACTGAGCTGTGGACTTTCAGATTTCCAGAGAGTACAGCCATTTTGAATGTTTACAGGCAGTGACCATTTTGGGTGTTTAAAGTGACAGCATTCTCATTCAGATTCCAGGGACCTAACAATAGGGTCCTC
The DNA here is from genome assembly GCF_000298275.1 of Orycteropus afer afer. Classification (NCBI taxonomy): domain Eukaryota; kingdom Metazoa; phylum Chordata; class Mammalia; order Tubulidentata; family Orycteropodidae; genus Orycteropus; species Orycteropus afer. Next base: position 2,947,948 of record NW_006921673.1, on the reverse strand, counting down.
TTGGCAAACACAGCACAGGCATACGGGAGGATGAGGACTGGAAAGGAGACAGGTGGTGAGTGCTGCCAACTAGCTAATGGAGGAGCGCAGTACCCTGCTTACTCAGATACATCCAAATAAAACAAAGAAAATGAAAATCTTGAGTTAATCACTCCAATATACAATCACCAATTAAATAAACACAAAAGTGTTACAATCTCTTGGAGCAAACAGACCATCACAGTCCACAAAAAGAACCAAGATAAAGCAATAGAAACAAAGGACCAGGATACAGACCTAGAACACATCCCTGAGGAAGAAGCAGCATTGGAATTCCATGATAAGGAATTCAAAAGAATTATGTTTAGGTGCCTTTAATGGATTAAGAGACAGATCAAGGAAAACACAGAAAAAACCCTAGAACAATTTCAAAAGACAATGCAAGAACAAAATGAAAAATAAATGAAAAATTAGAAATGATACAAAATCTGCAGATAGAAATCCAGAAAATTAATACTAAATTCCCAGAAATAGATAACACATTGAATGGGCAAAAGAGTAGAATTGAATTAGTGGAAGACAGAATTAAGAGATTGAAGAAATATACCTCAATACTTCTTTGGAAAGGGATCAATAAGAAAAAAGATCTAAACAAAATGAAGAAGGCCTAAGGTTCATGTAGTATACCATCAATAGGGATAACCTATGTGTAATAGGAATTCCAGAACAGGAAGAGACAAATAGACCACTGAGAAAACTGTCCAAGATTTGTTGGAAGAGAATTTCCCTGATATGATGAAAGACGATAATATATCCATTCAAGAAGCCCAAGGAATCCCAAACAGGATAGACCCCAAAAGAAAATCACCAAGACATGTCATAATCAAACTTACCAAAATCAAAGACAAAGAAAGAAACCTGAAAGCAGCATGGGTGTTTTGGTTACCTAGTGCCGCTCTGACAGAAGATACCACAAAGGGGATGGCTTTAACAAACAGGTTTATTGTTACAATTTCTGGAGGCTAGAAGTCTGAGTTTCAAGTGCCAGGCTGGGGGATTGTGTGAAAGCCCCGTGATCTCAGGTTTCAGCTCTGCCTCTTGCTACCGGACCACTGAAGCTATAGGCACCTCTTCACTCAGGCAGCTACTGGCTGCTGAGGCTAAGAAGCCCAGGTTGACAAATAAAATGGCACAGAGCCAATGTTACCAAACAACATGACAGGCCATTGATTCAAGTCTGTTGAAAGTCCCAAGATCTGTAGAGCATGGCAGGTTGCTGAACAATGACTTGGCTACATGCAGAGTTCAAGTGTGCCGTAAGCTAGAGACCTTCCTCAAAGTTACTTCTTGTATTTGGGAAGCAGACCACATCCCTAAAGCAGCTAGTCAGCTGCTTGTGGTAGATCCTGCCATGGAGTTGACTGCCATTCTTTTCATAGGGAATAACTACCACCAGCTGCCCAGCCATTCAACCAGGCCCAGCCAAGTTGACACACAACCTTGACTACCACAATGGGAATAATGAAAATTTACCTACAAAGGGCAACCAATAAGACTAAGCTCTTATTTCTTGGCAGAAGCCACATAGATGAGAAAACAATAGGATGGTACATATATAACCCTGGAAAAAAAAAAATTCCAACCAAGAATTATATATCCAGCAAAATTGTCCCTCAAGTATGATGGTGAAATTAGGACATTTCCAGATAAGCAGAAATTAAGGGAATTTGTTAAAATGTTTACCTTATAAAAGATGCTAAAGGGAGTTCTTTGGACAGAGAGCCAACAATAGCAAACAGCAACTGACCATTAAAAAAAAGAAGAATGTAGCAGTAGGATTGCAGATGATTCGTTAACAACCTGTGATATGCAGATGGCACAATCTTGCTTGCTGAAAGTGAAGATAACTTGAAGCACTTACTGATGAAAATCAAAGAGTACAATCTTCAGTATGGATTACACCTCAACATAAAGAAAATGAAAATGCTCACAACTGGACCAGTAAGCAACATCATGATAAATGGAAAAAAAAAAAAAAAAGATTAAAGGATTTCATTTTACTTGGATCCACAGTCAACATCCATGGATATGGAGG
>NW_006921673.1:2940011-2945597 GCF_000298275.1 Orycteropus afer afer | reverse complement strand
TACTTCCGTAGTGATACTGCCTCGGAAACCCAAGGAGGGGTCGCTATGAGTCGGGGCCGACTCGACGGCACATAACAACAACATATGCATGTGAAAGCTAGACAATGAATAAGGAAGGCTGAAGAAGAGTTGAAGCCTTTGAATTGTGGTGTTGGCAAAGAATACTAAAACTGCTGTGAATTGTCAGAAGAATGAACAAAACTGTTCTGGAGGATGTGCAGCTAAAATGCTCCTTGGAATTGAAAATGGCCAGATTTGGTCTCATGTACTTTGGTCATGTTCTCATAAGGGACCATTCTCTAGAGAAGGATATCATGCTGGGCAAAACAGAGGGTCAGCAAAGAAGGAGAAGATCCTCAATGAGATGGATTTTTCACAGTGGCTGCAATGATGGTCTCAAGCATAGCAAGGATTGTGAGGATGGCACAGGACTGGGCACAGTTTTGTCATGTTGTACATAGGGTCGCTGTGAGTTGGAGCCTACTTGATGGCACCTAACAACAACAAAGGTTTCTGTCTTGTATGAATATTGAATTTTATCAAACATGTATTTCTGCATCTTTTGAGATGATGATCCAAAACTCACTGCCACTGAGTCAAATCTGTTTCACAGTGAACACTCTTTGGGTTTCCGAGACAGTATCTCTACGGAAGTATATTGCCTAGTCTTCATTCTGAAGAGTGGTTGGTAGGTTTGAACTGCCAGCCTTCTGATTAGCAGTCAAATGCCTTAGGCACTACGCTACCAGCTTCTTCATTTTGTTAATGCAATAAATTATATTGATGAGGTTTGGTTATTAAATCAACCTTATATCATGGGAGTGACTAACTTAGTCATGAGATATTTTGTTTAGGATTTTTGCAGCTATTTGAGAGAGAATGCCCTATGATTTTTCTTTCAAGTAAAATCTTGTCATATATCAGTATCATATTATGCTAGCTAATCATCCGTGTCTTTTTTCTATTGTCTACCTTGTTTCGTCTTTTGGCCTTGTTTCTTGGCATACCTGGTAAATTGTGATTGAATGTGAGACTTTGCATATGAAATATTTTTGAGGATCTTGATGTTATCTTCCTCTCAGCATGATTCATGTTTTCCCATGGTTAACAGATAAAATGAAAGCAGATCACCTCAATCAAACCAGGGACTGACTGGGCTGGAATCGGGCTAGATTATAGTTTGGGTAAAAGTTTGTCTATTTGTTGTTTTACAACCTCCTTTTGCATAACTCTATTAGGATTTCAACTGACATCTTTGGTTATTTACTAGGAACTGTCTTCCTTAGCAGATTTTAATCCATAACTTTTTTTTTTTTTTTTTTCTACAGTATAGTTTGGGTAAAAGTTTGTCTATTTGTTGTTTTACAACCTCCTTTTGCATAACTCTATTAGGATTTCAACTGACATCTTTGGTTATTTACTAGGAACTGTCTTCCTTAGCAGATTTTAATCCATAACTTTTTTTTTTTTTTTTCTCTACAGTATAGTGAAACTGTTGAAAATATTCTGCTTTTCAACAGATTTCCACTTAATTTCTTAGCCATTTTATCTGGGATGCTTATATATTTGACAAAAACATGTTGGGAAAACCAGAAGATGTCTCATTTCTCTGTATCTTCTTTCCCTATGAATTATTAGTCCCTTATCAGTATACTGTGAGGGTTTTTTTTGGTTATCAGTACACCAATTACCATCAAGTAGATACCTACACATGGCGATCTCATGTGTGTCAGAGTATAACTGTGCTTCTTAGGGTTTTCAACGGCTTATTTTTCAGTAGATTGCCAGGCCATTCATTAGAGGTGTCTCTTTGTGAACATGAACTTTCAACCTTTTGGTAAGCAGCAGAGAATGTTAACAATTTGACCTACAATTTAGACTCCAATTTTTGTCCCTAGCCCTGAAAATTACCAGAGGTTTTGTTGTCTGCTCTGATTCTTAGCTATAGTCCTGGGTCCATATTGTCAGGTTCTTCTTATTTGCCAAAAATATCAGTAGGTACCACTGTGAAAAAAGTAACTTGAACAATGTTTTCAATTTTGAAGACTAAGGAGAGTTTGACCCAAACCACAGTATCTTCAATAGCCTCAAATGCATGTGAAAGCTAGACAATGAATAAGGAAGACTGAAGGCTTGTGGTATTGGTGGAGAATACTGAAAATACTATGGACTGCCAGAATGAACAAATCTGTCCTGGAGGAAGGGCAGCTGAAATGCTCCTTGCAAGTGAGAGTGGCCAGACTTTGTCTCACTTTGGTCATTTTGTCAGAAAGGACCATTCCCTGGAGAAGAATATCATACTGGGTAAAGTGGAAGGTCAGCAAAAAAGGGGAATATTGCCAAACAGATAGATTGGCACAGTGCCTGCAATGATGAACTCAAGTATAATAAGGATTTTGAGGATGGTGCACCACTGGACAGCACTTCATTCTGGTGTACATAGGATTGGTAGGAGTCATCGCCAACTTGAAGACACAGAAAACTACAGCAACCCCAACAAGGGCACCATGAAACTTATTTATATTATTAGGAACTATCTAATCCCCTTGGGGGCTACAAGCACTTTACATTTGTATAGTTGGATGGTCAGCTCCTGGACAGTACTGACTGATGGTACTGAATGTCTCCAATGCCTATTTCCACAGATCAATTTGATTTGATTCCTGTGTATTCTGTCTAGTGAGGTTCACATGTATCATCTTATTTATGTTGTTGAAGAAAGGCATTTGCAATGAATAATTTTTTGGTCTTGCAAAATTCTATCAAGTGATCTCTGGAATCATTTATTTTACCAAGGTTATTTTTCCAACTACTAATGCTTCTTGTTTCTAGCTTTCACATTTCAATTACCAGTAATAATCAATACATCTTGGTTGGAAGTTTGGTCAATTTCAGACTGCAAAAGTTGGAAAAAATATTCAAGTTTTTCATCTTTGGCTTTACTGATTAGTATGTAAATTTTCAAAATAGTAGTATTAACTAGTCTTCTTTGTAGGTATATGGATATTATCACTGACAGCTTTGCACTTCAGGATATATACTGAATTACTCTTTCTGATGATGAATGGCATGCGATCCCTCTTAAATTTTTTCAAGACTAGCATAGTAGACCATATGATTGTCAGATTCAAAATGGCCAATGCCATCCATTTAAGCTCACTAATGCCTAGGATATCTCTCTATCTTTATGCATTCCACTTCATCTTTGATAACTTCTAGTGTTCTTATAGGAGTTCTGGTAGCATAGTGCCTAAGGCACTTGACTGCTAACCAGAAGGCTGGCAGTTCAAACCCATCAGCCACTCCTTGGAAGGAAGGTTGGGCAATCTACTTCCGTAGTGATACTGCCTTGGCAACCCAAGGAAGGGTCGCTATGAGTCAGGGTCGACTCGACGGCACACAACAACAACAGTGTTCTTATATTCATACTTTATTCATTCCACACTCCAATTACTAATGAATGTTTGCAGCTGTTTCTTCTCATTTTGAGTCATGTCCCATCAGCAAATGAAAGTCCTGAAAGCTTTACTCCATCCACATCATCAAGGTCAAATTTACTTTGACGAGGCAGCTCTTCCTCATTTGTATTGTGAGGACCTTCCAACCTGAGGGATTTATCTTCCTGTATTATATCAGACAATGTTTCCTTCCTATTCATAAAGTTTTCCAGTAATGTACCAAACAATGTGTCAGTGCTGTTCTTAAAGGTATTAGTGGTTGATTTTTTCAGAAGTAGACCCCCAAGTTCTTCTTTCTGTCTCTCTTGGTCTGGAAGCTCCACTGAAACCTGTCCACCATGGTGACCCTGCTGGTATTTGAAACACCAGTGGCATAGCTTCCAGCATCAGAGCAACATGAAAGCCACTACAGTATGATAAACTGACAGATGAGAGGTGGGGATGAAGAATAGACATCATAAAAGGAAGTATCCAAAGAAACACAAGTAAAGTCAGAAAAATAGAAATAAATCATAAAAATATAATTAAGTTAACAAAATGTTAATTTAAAGTGTTCAAAGACAGGAATATAGAAAGCCGAAAGGATTGAAAAGTGAGCTTATATATCTTAGGAAAGAAATACAAGTGCACAATAAAATATATTATGGTTCTGAAAGCCATGTTACAAACATCACATAAAAATAAATAACTGAAGACAAAGTAAAAATGTATAGTGGATATACTGAGGTAAATTCAGATTAAATAGCAAAAGCAAAACAAAAAAGGATGTGAAACTGACTATGGATAAAATGGTTATAGCAAAGGATACTAAAATACATATAATTTCTGTTTCCAAGAACAAGACAAAAATGTAAAAATTCAAGTACACAGTTAAAGTAAAATTTCAAGAAATAAGTCAGGCTTTAATCTACAAATTAAATCTATAAGTGTTTGAGGAAAAATGGGTACAAAAGAATTGATTTAAATACATACTTCTGACAAAATCCTTTGTCTTTGAATATGAAGATCATATGGGTTTTCATGAATGAATGAAAGAGTAAGTCACATACAAAAGAGACAATCATCTGTCTTTTGTTGTTGTTGTTAGATGTCGTTGAGTCGTTTCCAACTCATAGCGACCCCATGCACAGCAGAACGAAACACTGCCCGATCCTGCACCAGCTCCATGATCACTGCTATACTTGAGCCCATCATCGCAGCCACCATGTCAATCCATCTCGTTGAAGGTCTCCCACTCTTTTGTTGACCCTCCACCCTACCAAGCATAACATCCATCTCCAGGGAATGGTCCTTTCTGACAACATGACCAAAATAGGTGAGACGAAGTCTGGCCATTCTTGCTTCCAAGAAGCATTTCAGGTGCACTTCCTCCAGGACAGATCTGTTAGTTCTTTTAGCAGTCTGTGGTACTTTCAGCATTCTTCGCCAGCTCCACAACTCAAAAGCATCAACTCTTCTTCGATCTTCCCTATTCATTGTCCAGCTTTCAAATACATACGAGGTGATTGGAAATATCATGGCTTGTGTTAGGCGCACCTTAGTCCTCAAGGAGACATCCTTGTTCCTCACACTTGAAACAGTTCCTTTGCAGCTGACTTTCGCAATGCTACACGTCATCTAATGTCCTGACTGCTGCTTCCATTGGCATCGATTGTAGAACCAAGCAGCGTGAACTCTTTGACAACCTCAATCTTTTCTCCATTTATTGTGATGTTGCTCATTGGTCCAGTTGTGAGGATTTTTGTTTTCTTTATATTGAGACGTAATCCATACTGCAGACTGTATTCTTCAAACTTCATCAGTAAGTGCCTCAAGTCATCTTCACTTTCAGCAAGCAAAGTTGTATCATCAGCATATCACAGGTTGTTAATGATTCTTCCTCCAATCCTGATGCCATGTTTTTCTTAATATAGTCCAGCTTCTTGGATTATTTGCTCAGGATATAGATTGAATAAGTGTGGGGAAAGGATACAACCCTGATACACTCCCTTCTTGATTTTAAACCATGTAGTGTGCCTTTGTTCTGTTCAAATAGCAGCCTCCTGGTCAAGGTACAGGTTCCTCATGAGTACAATCAAGTGCTCGGGAATTCCCATTCTTCTCAATGTTATCCATAATTTGTCATGAT
>NW_006921673.1:2926658-2939567 GCF_000298275.1 Orycteropus afer afer | reverse complement strand
CCAATTCTTTCATTGCAGCTTTGACTTCTTCTTTCAGTATCATTGGTTCTAGATCATATGCCACTTCCTGAAATGGATGAAGATCAACAAGTTCCTTTTGGTACACTGATTCTGTGTATCCCTGTCATCTTCTCTTGATATTTCCTGCATTATTCAATATTTTGCCCATAGAATCTCTCAATATTGCAACTCGAGTCTCAAATTTTTTCTCAATTCTTTCAGCTTGAGAAATGCTGAGGGTGTTCTTCCCTTTTGGTTTTCAAACTCCAGGTCTTTGCACATTATAGTAATTGGCTTTGTCTGCTCGAGCTGCTTTTTGAAATCTTCTGTTCAGCTCTCTTATCTTGTCATTTCTTCCATTGGCTTTAGCTACTCTCTGCCCAAGGGCAAGTGTCAGAGTCTCTTCTGTCATCCACTTTGGTCTTCTCTTCTTTTCTTGTCTTTTTAGTGATCTCTTGCTTTCTTCATAGATAATGTTCTTGATATCCTCCCACAATTCTTCTGGTTTTTGGTCGTTGGTGTTCAATGCCTCAAATCTATTCTTTAGATGATCTCTAAATTCAGGAGGGATATATTCAAGATCATATTTTGGCTCTCTTGGACTTGTTTTAATTGTCTTTAACTTCAAGTTGAATTTGCATATGAGCAGTTAATGGCCTATTCCACAATCAGCTCCTGGCCTGGTTTTGGCTGAAGATATTGAGCTTTCCCACCGCCTCTTGCCATAGATGTAGTCAATCTGATTCCTGTGTGTTCCATCTGGTGAAGTCCACGTGTACAGCCACCATTTGCGTTGTTGAAAAAAGATGTTTGCAATGGACAAGTCGTTGGTCTTGCAAAATTCTACCATGTGAGTTCCAGCATTATTTCTGTCACCAAGACCAAATTTTCCAACTATAGGTGATTTTCCTTTGTTTCCAACTTTTGCATTCCAGTCACCAGTGATAATTAACCCATCCTGATTGTATGTTCTGTCAATTTCAGACTTGCAGGCACGCCCAAAGCAGCAGGACGGGAGAGCAGGAGAAAGGGGATTAAAAGCCAGGAACTGCCTTTTAGAGGAATCCAAAGAAATATTCAGTTCCTAAAACAGTGTAGCATTATCTCTGCATGTCTAAGAAAAAGAGTGTTACTCAAAATTTGTATCTAGTGAAGTTGTCCATTAATTACATTTAAAGTAAAAGACAAAACTTGTCACTCTCATGACATCAAAGTTAGCCAAACAAGAAATGACACAAAATAAAAAGCTTAAGAAAACAGAAAGTATAGAAAAACATGGCTAATAAGAATTGAATTCAATTTTACCTACACCAAAGATAAAAGAACTGACATAATTATAGTTGTGTCATCTAATGGAATATTATACTTCTTGGAAATGTAAAAATGGTAATATAATTAAAATACAGTCTGAAAGAGAAATGTGGGAGGAAGTATGAGTGATATTTTCCTCAAATTTCTTAGCAGAGAGTCAAATATTTTTCCAAGTTGATATATAAAGTTAAATATAATTCTTTTTAGACATGCAAGGCCTCAAAATTTTACCTCTTCTATCTAACTTCTCAGTAGTTATTATTGGAAGTATTCCATTGTGTAAATGAAAAGTAAAATTATGCAATCCTGAAACAAGAGATGGACAACAGATAACTGTTACATGTGACCACTCAATTTTTCAAATTCTAACAAATTGATCGTATCCCATATTGTGAATTCTATTCTTCCTGAGATAGAATCCAGAACACTTGCTTCTCTAGACACCTTGCAACTGGAATGCAGGCATATGGCCCAGGATCTACTAAAGAGAGCTTTCAAGTGACTTTTCAATTCCAAACCACATTTATTATTATATCTGGCTGTGTTTAGCTTTGTTACTTGTTTACTTAGTTTAGTTGTTTTTCTGGAATGAGTGGCCAGATATATGTCCAGATATTAGTAATGCTTGTAGTAAAGTAACATTTCTAGCATCTTAGACACTTGGTGGCATAATGCCTAAGGCAGTTGACTGCTAACTAGAAGGCCGGTGGTTCAAACCCACCAGCCACTCCTCAGAAGGAAGACTGCACAATCTACTTCTGTTGAGATACCACCTTGGAAACCCAAGGAGGGGTCACTATGGGTCCGAACTGACTTATTGGCAGAGGTTTTGTTTTTTTTTCTTTCAAATGGATGCAATGGTGGTAGAGACTTCTTAGTTAATTGGGTCTGTAATATGACTGCATATCCTTCACTACATACTAGTCAGGAACCTCCAGCTTGCCCAATGATCCTATAAACAACAAAATATCTTTTAATAAACTCAGCATTTTTACTGAAATTTTTAAAAGGTGGATTCTTAAATCTCCCCCCCCCAATTTAAAAGGCATCTTTAAGATGCATGTCTTATATACATATATATATGTGTGCATACACACATACACACAAGCTTCAGTAATGTTTGTTTCACTTCAGTTTTCTTTTATTCAGTTCAAGTCAAGTGAAAGTGAACTTTATTTTCCTTTAAAAGACTTTATCTAATCTAGTCTTATATTTCAGGCTACTTGTATGTGAATAAAGGGAGAGTAGGTTGATATCCTATTTGCTGAAAAGATGTGAAGTTATTACTGATAAATATCAAAGACTACAGCCTTCTGTATGAATTACACCTCAATAGAAAGAAAACAAAATTCTCACAACTGGACCAATAAATAACATCATGATAAATGGAGAAAATATTGACATTATTATGGATTTCATTTTACTTAGATCCATAATCAACCCCCATGGAAGCAACAGTCAAGAAATCAAAGGACTTTTGCATTGGGCAAGTCTCCTGCAAAGACTTCTTTAAAATGTTAAAATACAAAGGTGTCACTTTGAGGACTGAGGTGTCCTGACCCAAGCTTTGGTATTTTCAATAGCTTTGTATGTATGTGAAAGCCGGACAAGAAATAAAGAAGACCCAAGAAGAATTGTTGCCTTTGAATTCGGTGTTGGAGAAGAATATTAAATATACTAGTGACTGCCAGAAGAATTAACAAATTTGTCTTGGAAGAAGTGCAGCCAGAATGCTACTTAGAAGCAAAGATGTTGAGACTTAGTCTCACGTACTTTGGACATGCTGTCGGAAGGTACCAGTCCAATCTCTGGAGAAGGACCTCATACTTGGTGAAGTAGAGGGTCAGCAAAAAAGAGGAAGACTCTTAAGAAATGCATTGATTCAGTGGCTACAACAATGGGCTCAAACATAGCAATGATTATGTGAATGCCACATGACTGGGAAGTGTTTTCTTTTGCATGTAGGTTGCTATGAGTCAGAGCCAACTAGACAGTTCCTAACAACAAAAACAACAGGTTGATGTCCAGCAAAACTAATTGTTCAGTGATGGGTGATGAGATTTGTAGTAATTTTTTTCCCTTCTTCTGTAGCTTTCCATTTTTCTACTTTTTTGACCTTTTAAAAATATGATTGGATGTTATTGACAAAGGCAGTGATATAATTATTCTACATATTAATATAAATGACCATTTTCAGTCAAAACATTTATTTTATGCTTAAGACAGACTTTCCCCAGTATAGCAAGTGATTAAATAAATATTTGAGGATGTGATTATGTTTGCATATATATAAGATTTAAGGATCATTGGAAATGGACTCATTATGTGACTAATTATTTTTCTATTCTTTATTATGTATTAATACCTTACTTGTACGTCTGAATAGCAACGTAAATCTCAGAATTTCATATGACTCTTTCCTATCACAACCAAAGTAGAGACCTGAGTATAGCTCTGTATTTTATGTGACACCTCATTTCAGATAGAAAATAAGACAATTTTACATTCTTTGTGCTGATTTGGCAAGTTGTCCCCTTCACAAACTAGAAAAAAAAGAGAAAACATAAATTTATTTTCCTTTCAGATCCAAAAAGTCATGAATATCTGCTGAAGCTTATCTCCTATAGTCATATGCAATGCTAAGTGCTCCAAACCCAAGAACAACCTGAAAGAGAGATTGTACTCTACATAATTATCCAAATAGATTTTTTAAGAAAAGAAAAAAGCAGAAATGACAGTATGCTAATATGGCAGCAGCATTGAATATGATGAGGATTATTAAAAACCAAGTGTTTCTTCATGCCCAGAGACTTTTTTTCTACTCAATATTTTTCTTGGCACACATAACTCCAAAGGAAATATTAAAGAAAGAGAACCTCCAAAATCATAATTACCATAATTATACTTTTTCATTTTAAAATCCTTTACACATCCCTAGAATAAATATTATATGTAGTATATAGCATCATAATTAAAATAAATGTGAAAAGAAATGACTCTTTGATTGCTGTTTGCTACATATTCAATCTAATGAGCCAGAAGTACACAGTCTACATGTGTGATATCTATTTTTTATTATTATTAGCATGGTAGTTTTCACTAATCTTAATTAAAAGACTGCATAAAATGATTCCCTCACATTTTAGAGAACACATCAGGAATATATAACAAAAAATTTATTGGAAGCAGTGAATAATTTAAGGTACTTGACAAAGAAGTGTTTTAAAAGAAAGCTTTCAAATGGAGATAAGCCTTGTAAAAGAACATCAGAGATTAGTGATAGCTGCAAGCTCTTTGCTCAGCCATGTGAATACATTGTTTAATTATGGATCAAGTTCAGTCTTTAGCTCCTTGACCACTGTGGATTATTCTTCCATTTTCTTCTGTGAGATCATGCTGAGCTGGGGTGATACATAGATAAAAACTTGATATTATTCACCCACCTATATTCTCTGCAGAACATCAAAAAAACAGGGAAGAAGTGGAGAGAGGGAGGCGACTGAGGGGGAAGGTCTTTAGAACTCTTTGAATCTGAGCAGAAAGAGAAACTCAATTCTTATTGTTCTAAAACAAAATACAACTCACTCTGGGGGGAAAAAAAAAGTAAGAGCGAGAGAGAATAGTCTTTCGTGGGGTTAGGTGCATGAAAAGAAGAGTGACCAAAACACAAAAATGAATTTGTCCTTTTGTGGCTAATATTCGTGGCTTGAAGAATAGCTGCATATGGCATCTGTATAATGGTTACTCAGGGGCAAATCATCTTGCCACCTCTCTGAAAGAAAGAACTAAATGAAAAAGGGAATCAGAAAAAGACAACCAAAATAATAGCTGGCCTCTTTGACAGAGCAAAAATATTTTATTTAAAAGTTTTGAATCTCTGAATTTAATAATAAAGTTTTACTTTTTTTTTTTTTTTTGCAATTTGTGATACTGAAGGATATATTAAAAAAAAAGTGTGAGCATATGGGTTCTATCTCCATCTTTACCACTCACTGGTTCTATGTTTTGTGGACTGTTTCTTGGGGTTTTTGTTCCACATCTAGAACTAAAGTGGTTAAGACACTGTGGAGACTAAAATTGTTATGATTCTACTTGGTTGTCTGTACTTCTCTGCAATTCTCTTCCCATTCTTCCTTACTCTCTCCAATAAGTCTTTTGTCCTCACTACTTCGTTAAAACTGCTCTTGTTAAGATACACAATGATTTCCACATTGTCAAATACAATGATCCATTCTCAGTCTGCGTATTAGTTGACATTATTTTGCTTCTCCCCTTACATCTATAAAGTCTATTCTCTCCACAGGAGCTAAGATCATCTTTCTCCTTCTTTTCCTCCTTCTTCACTGTCTCCTTGTCCTTGTTTCATTTTCCTTTATCCCTTCCTTTCCTTCTTCTTTCTGTTTAACAAAATTTTTCAAAACTTTTTGTTATGGAAATATTAAAACAACAAAATAATTAGGAAATTGTAATGAATTACTACTATTCAATTCATTATTCATCACCCACATTCCATAATAATCATGTTGTTGTTTGCCGTCGAGTCGGCCCCGACTCATAGCGACCCCTCCTTGGGTTTCCGAGGCAGTATCACTACGGAAGTAGGATTGCCCAACCTTCCTTCTGAGGAGTGGCTGGTGGGTTTGAACCGCCAGCCGTCTGGTTAGCAGGCAAGTGTCTTAGCCACTGTGCTACCAGAGCTCCCTGACTAAGGATAGTATCTTAATTATTTAGTGCTACTATAAGAGAAAGGGAGCTCTGGTAGCATAGTGGCTAAGGCACTTGACTGCTAACCAGAAGGCTGGCGGTTCAAACCCACCAGCCACTCCTCGGAAGGAAGGTTGGGCAATCCTACTTCCGTAGTGATACTGCCTCGGAAACCCAAGGAGGGGTCGCTATGAGTCAGGGCTGACTCGACGGCACATAACAACAACAACAAATAAGAGAAACACCACAAATGGGTGATTTAATAAGGAGAAATTTATTTTTTCACACTTTAAGAGGCTGTTGTTGATATGTGCCGCTGAATCGTCTCTGACTCATAGCAACCCTTCTTGGGTTTTCCGAGGCAGTATCTCTACAGAAGTAGATTGCTCAACCTTCCTTCCGAGTAGTGGCTGGTGGGTTTGAACTGCCAACCTTCTGGTTAGCAGTCAAAGTGCCTCAGGCACTATACCACCAGAGTTCCCTTTAGGAGGCTAGAAATCTGAATTCATAGCCTGGCTCCAGGGAAGTCTTTCTGTCAGCCCTGGGGGAAGATACCTGTCTCTTTGCAGCTTTTGTTCCTTGGTTCCTTGGTGATCTTCACATGGCATAGTATATATCTTCCACAATCTATGCTTCCTTGCTTCTGTGTCCAATGTGCTCTTTTATATTTCAAAAGTAATTAGCTTAAGACACAATTTACCAGAGAAGATTTCATTATCATAACAAAGAAAATCCTATTCCCAAATGGAATTACATCCATAGGTATAGTGCTTAGGATCTATAACACATATTTTTTGGGGATACAATTCAATCCATAAGAGATTTCTGGTCATTCCAGTATCATTGTTAGAAAGACTAGTCTTTCTCCATTAAATTGCCTTTGTACCTTTGTGAAAAATCAATTGGTCATATATGTGAGAGTCTATTTCTGGATTCATTTCTGTTCCATTGATTGATGTGTCCATTCTTTCATTGACAATATGTTATCTTGATAATTATAGCTTTAGAGTAAATCTTGAAATCAGAGAGTGTGAATTCTCCAACTTTATTTTAATTTGTCTATCATTGATTTGACTATTCTAGTTTCTTTACATTTCAATATACAATATATTTTAGAATCAGCTTGTCAATTTTTACAAAGAAGTACTGCTGTGATTTTGATTGGAATTGTATTGAATCTTTACACCAATCTGGGAAACAAGTCACATTTTAACAATAGTAATCTCCTAATCTCTGAAAACCATTTTCTCCATTTGTTTAGATCTTATTTTATTACTCTCATCATTGTTTTGTAGTTTTAAGCATATAAATCTGATACATATTTTCTTAGATTTATTTTTATGTATTTTTATTTCTATTTTAAATGGTACTTAAAAATTACATTTTCTAATTGAATATAAATATAAATTTTAATAAATATAAATATAGTTTTTTTTAACATAAACCTGGTGCCTGTAAACTTGCTAAACTCACTTATTAATTCTAGGAGCTTTTAATAGATTCTCTAAGTAGACAATCATGTCCTGTTCAAAAGAGGATTGCTTTTCTCTATCTTCCCAATTAACGTGTCTTTTACTCCTTTTTTTTTTTTTGCATTGTTGCACTGGCCAAAATCCTACTATAGCTAAATAGTGGTGAAAATGGATATCATTGTCTTGTTCCCTATTTTTTGGGGGCAAGGATTAAGGCATTCATCATTAAATATCATATTAGCTGTATGTTATTTGTAGAGCTCTTTATCAGATTGACAAAACTCACTTTAATTCCTAGTTTCCTGAGAAACTAGGAGTTACTTTTTTTAAATTTTAAATAGACAATGAATTTTGTTAAAAGTTTTTTATGCATTTTTGTAATGCAAAACATCTGTTAATCAGTTGATAGAGTAAATTATATTAATTTTCAAATTTTGAGCCATACTTTCATTTCTTAGATAAATTCTTTCGGTCCTTTAATATATCACTGCATTTGATTTGCTAATATTATATTGATGATTTTGCATCTACCTTCATGAATGATTTTGGTCTATTGCTTTCTTTTCTTTTAATGTCTTTGTCTGGGTATATTATAGATGTGTTTCTGTTTTTTTAAAAAAGAATTCTAAAGTACTCTCTCCCATTTACATTCTCAAAGAATTTGTATAGAAATTGTATTATTTATTGCATAGTATTTGGTAGAATTTGCAAGTGAATTTATCTAAACTTATAGTTGTTTTGGTGTTGAACTATTTAACTATTTGTTCTTTAACTATTCAGGTTATCTAATCCTTTTGCTACCGCACATTTGTCAATTTTTTGTACTGTATTGGCTTGCATATTGCTTTGGTGCTATG
The DNA here is from genome assembly GCF_000298275.1 of Orycteropus afer afer. Classification (NCBI taxonomy): domain Eukaryota; kingdom Metazoa; phylum Chordata; class Mammalia; order Tubulidentata; family Orycteropodidae; genus Orycteropus; species Orycteropus afer. The sequence goes on along the minus strand of NW_006921673.1, from coordinate 2,931,223 downwards.
CTACTGGTATTTCAAATATCAGCATGGTCATTCATGGTGGACAGGTTTCAACAGAGCTTCCAGAATAAGACAGATGAGAAAGAAATATATGGCCAAGTCCAATTCAGAAAAAATTGGCCACTGAAAACCTTATGAATAGCAGGGAAATATTGTCTGACATATATAGTGCCAGAAGATGAGTCAGGTTGGAAGTCACTCAAAATACAACTGCGGAAGAGTTGCCTCCTCAAAGTAGAGTCTACCTTAATGATGTAGATGGAGTAAAGTTTTATGCTTTAACTGATGTAGGGTCACTCAAAATGAGAAGGCACAGCTGTAAACGTTCATTGCTAATTGGTACTTACAATGTACAAACTGTGAATCTAAGAAAATTGGAAGTCATCAAAAAAGAAATGGAATGGATAAAGATAGATATCCTAGGTAACAGTTAGGTGGAATAGACTAGTATTGATCATTTGAATCAGACAAACATATGGTCTACTATGCCAAGAATGACACATTGAAGAAAAGACATATTTCAAGATCTGTCTTAAAGTACAATGCTGTCAGGGGTAGGATAATGTCCATCTACCTACAAGGAAGACCATTTGATACTGTTGTTGTTGCTGCAGTTGTTACGTGCTGTTGAGTCATCTCCGACTCATAGTGACTACTATTATTCAAATTTATGCATCAACCTAAACCACAGATGAAGAAACTGAAGTTTCTTTCTTTTTTTCCCCCAATCAACTTCTGCAGTCTAAAATTGGCTAAACATACAATCATGACATATTGATAATTACCAGTGATTGGAATGTGAAAGTTGGAAACAATGAGGAAGCATCAGTAGTTGGAAGATATGGTCTTGTTAATAGAAATGATGCTGGAGATTCCATGACAGAATTTTTCAAGACCAATGACTTATTCCTTGTAAATATGTTTTTCAACAGCATAAACAGTGACTTGACATGTGGATCTCACCAGATGGAATACACAGGAATCAAACAGATCTGTCTGTGGAAAGAGACTATGGAGAAGCTCAATATCATCAGTCAGAACAATGCCAGGGGCCGACTATGGAACAGAAATTCAATTGCTCATATGCAAGTTTAAGTTGAAGCAGAAGAAAACAAAAATAAGCCCATGAGAGCCAAATACAACTTTGAATAGTTACCATTAGAATTAATCGACCATCTGAAGAACAAAAGTGACATATTGAATACCAATGATGGAATATTAGATGAACTGTGAGATGACATCAAAGTTATCATGCATGAAGAAAGCAATAGGTCATTAAAAAGACAGAAAAGGAAGAGAAGATCAAAATGGAAGCCAGAGAAGACTCTGAAACTTACTCTCGAACAGAGAGTAGCTACAGTGAATGGAAGAAATGATGAAGTTAAAGAACTGAACAGAAGATTTCAACCAGCAGCTCAACTAAAGTAAAGTATTATAATGAAATGTATAATGACCTAGAGTTAGAAAATCAGAAGGGAAGAAAACACTTGGTATTTCTCAAGATGAAAGAGCTAAAGAAGAAATTCAAGCCTTGAGTTGCAATGTTGAAGGATTCTATGGTCAAATATTCAATGATACAGGCAGCCTCAAAGGACAATGGAAAGAGAGTTCCGGTAAGATGGTGGAATAGGCAGAAAACTGCACAGACCCTCTTTAACAAACAAAAGGGGAAACAACTAACACAGACACAGAAGATAATCCTGGCCCCCTGAGCCTTGAAGGGAAGGATACAGAAGTGGATGAAACCCCACGTAGCAGAAGAATTTGCATGAAAATACCAAAAAAGGAGACATACGGAGCTGACGTCTGGCAGTGATCCTGAGCAATCCTGATGGCACAGACAGCTTGGAGAGTGCTGAGTGGTGGTAGGACCTAAGAAGTAACCTAAAAATCAGCCCTGCTAGCCAGGGATTGTATGGAGAACTGCTGTGGTGGCTGGGGAATAAAAGGTGAAGCAGCAGCAAAGAGGAAGCCCAGCTGAGCTGTGGACTTTTGCCTGTCCGGAGGGTGCAGCCATTTTGAATGTTTATAAATGGCTTGACCATTTTGGATATTTAAAGTAACAGTGCTCTTCCAGATTCCAGGGGCTTAAGAACAGGATCCACTTGCCAGTAACCCCAAGGACACTCTGGACCTGGACGACTGAAAAGGTGTGACATTCCCCTTGTTACTCTTATACCCCACACCCGTTTGATGAATTGAGGTGTAGCCATCCCCCACTCCCACCCACCTTCTGGGCCTGCAGGAACTCCATCCCAGTCTGTGTGCTCAGACAGAGCCTGGGTGCCCTGCCATCCCCGATTTTTTTCTTTTTTTTCTGGTTTTTAGTTTGCTTGTTTTTGGTCTGTTTTAAAAGTACTATTATTATTAATACCTTAGTCCTTTTTACTATTATTATTTATTTTTCCTCTCCCAGGTCCTAGTTTTCAATTTTTTTCTTTTCCCTGTTCCTGGTTGCGATTTTTTTTTAAATTTTTTTCTTTTTCTTTTTTTCTCATGGTTAACCCCATTTCTTGTTTTTCTGTTTGAATTTTTCCAATTTTTTCTTCATTATTCTCCTTCTCTACCTTTTTTCTCCTATTGCCTTGTCCCTAGACATTGCAGGTTTTCTTTCTTTCTTTTTTTTTTCTTCTTTTTCCCTTTTTTCTTTTCCTGGTTACTCTTCCTGTGTGATTACATGGTGTATTTTTTGTCCTTGTGCTTTTACTTCTTTGATGCCTATTCAATTTTAATTTTTGTCTAACTGAATGGGAGACATCAACAATCCCCATAAGACACAACTACACCCACAACTCCTGCAACTTCACTTACTGAGTGAGAGCCACCACCTCCTTCTCCACCTATGGGCCAATGATGAAAAACCACCAAGAAAAGCCTGAATCACCCTTGGCTGCTCTTCACAAACAGTTAACAGAGATCTAAATACAACAATTCCATGATGTCTCAGAGACAACAGATTATCACAGTCCACACAAAGAAGCAAGATAAAGTGGTAGAAACAAGGGAGCAGGATACAGACCCAGACCCAGAACATATCCCTGAGAAAGAGGCAGCAATGGAACTCTCTGATAAGGAATTCAAAAGAATTATATTTAGGTATCTTCAAAGGATTGAGAGACAGACCCAAGAAAACACATAAAAAACCCTAGAAGAACTTTGAAAGAAAATACAAGAACAAAATGACAAAATAAATGAAAAATTAGAAATGATTCTAAATCTACAGATAGAAATCCAGAAGATTAATACTAAATTGTCAGAAATATATAACATATTGGAAAAGCAAAGGAGTAGAAATGATGCAATGGAAGACAGAATAAATGAGATTGAAGACAAATGCCTGAATACTTCTTTGGAAAAGGATAAATCAGAAAAAAAAAAAAAATTAAAAAAATGAAGAAAGTCTAAGGTTCATGTGGGATACCATCAAAAGGAATAACTTATGTGTCACAGAAATCCAGAACAGGAAGAGAGAAATAAAACCACTGAGAAAATTGTACAAGATTTGCTGGAGGAGAACTTCCCTGATATGACGAAAGATGAGAATATATCCATTCAGGAAATCTGATGAACCCCAAACAAAATAGACCACAAAAGAATATCACCAAGACATGTCATCATCAAAATCATCAAAACAGACAAAATCCTGAAAGCAGCACAGGAAAAACAAAAAGTCACTTACAAAGGACAACCAGTAAGAATAAGCTCTGATTTCTCAGCAGAAACCATGAAAGTGAGAAGGTAATGGGATGGTATATATAAAACCCTGAAAGAGAGCCCTGAAAGAGAAAAATTTTCAACCAAGAATTATATACCCAGCAAAACTGTCCATCAAATATGATGGTGAAATTAAGAGACTTCCAGATAAGCAGAAACTAAGGGAATTTTTTAAAAGCAGACCAACCTTACAAGAGATGCTAAAAAGAGTCCTTTGAAGAGAGAACCAAAAACAGCAAATAACAATGGACCATTAATACACAAGATGACATAACCCAGAAATGACAGCTATGGATATATCCAAAGTAAAATGAGCTTACAGGAGTGTAAATAAGGAACCAGAGACATCAATTGGCAAGTGAGGACAACTACAAACAAAAATGGGAAAATAGTGTGTAGTTATAGAGCTTCTAAATGTTGAGGAAGTTAAGAGAGTTGCAAGATAGAAAGGACTGTTCTAAACTCTGGGAGAAAATTATATATCATAGGGTAACCTCAAAAAAAATGATAAACCTTCATATCACAATAAAAAAGAGGACAAGCACAAATATTCAACAGATACTAAAACATCAGCAACAATATGGAACAAGGAAACCAGGGACATCATGAAAAAACAGATACCAAAATGACAGCAACCAATTCATACTTGTCAACAATTACACTGAATGTTAATGGATTAAGTGCATCACTCAAAAGACGGAGACTTGCAGACTAGACAAGAAAACACAACCCATCAATATGCTGCCTACAAGAGACACACCTTAGAGATAGACAAAAATAGACTAAAAATCAAAGGCTGGAAAAAGATATAAGCCAATAGCAATTGTAAGAGACCAGGAGTGGCAATGTTAATT
>NW_006921673.1:2916995-2923547 GCF_000298275.1 Orycteropus afer afer | reverse complement strand
TTTGGCAATGACATATCTGACAAGGGACTTATCTCTAGAATTCATAGAAAAATCCAACACCTCAATAACAAAAAGACAAAGAATCCAATTAAAAAATGGGCAGAAGACATGAATAGACACTTCACTAGGGAGGATATTCAAGCAGCCAACAAACATGTTAAGAAATGCTCACGATCATTTAGCTATTAGATGCAAATCAAAACAACAATGAGATACCATCTTACTCCAGTACTAGTATCAAAGTTCAACAACACAGAAAATAACAAATTCTTGTGACAATGTGGAGAGATTGGGACTCTCATACACTGGTGGTGGAACTGTAAAATGGTACAACCACTGTGGAAAACAGTATGGCGATTCCTTCAAAAGTTGGAATTAGAAATACCATTTGACCCAGACATTCCATTATTAGGTATATATCCTAAAGAAGTGAGAGCCATGACAAGAACAGACATACGCACACCCATGTTCATCACAGCACAATTTAAAATAGCCAGAAGATGGAAACAACCTAGGTGTCCATCAACTGAGGAATGGATAACCAGACTACGGTACATACACACAATGGTATACTATGCAATGCTAAAAAATAATGTAAAATCTGTGAAATACCACATAATGTGGATGAACTTGGAGGACATTATGCTGAGGGAAATAAGTCAATCACAAAGGAACAAATAATGTATTAGTTAGTTATTGCAAAAGTCAAGGAAAGGTTTATCTATGGAAGGAAATTTTCTTTGTTGGTTACCTGGGGTGGGAGGGTAGGGTAGAGAACACTGTTAGATAGATAGAAAGTGAATTTGCTCTGTAAATTTTCACCCAAATCACAATGTATGTGTATGTGTGTGTGTGTGTGTGTGTCACAGGTTGCTAATGAGTCTTCCTCCTCGGGAAAAAAAAAAAAAAAAAAACAAGGGAAAGAATAAAAGTCACTGTACCAAAAATAATTGTTTGGCATTCAACCATATCAAGAGACAGCATAACATCAAGAACCAATGGAATGGAAGGAAGAAGTCCAAGCTACACTGAAGGAACTGGCAAAAGTTCTAGGAAGTAATAGAATCTCCCCTGAGATTTTTCAAAAAGTGGATGCAGTGCTGGAGGTGCTCACTTCTTTATGCCAAGAAATTTGGAAGACAGCTCCCTGGTCGACTGACGAGAAGAGATCCATATTTATATGCATTCCAAAGAAAGGTGATCTAGCAGAATATAGAAATTATCAATTAATATCATATGCAAATAAAATTTTCCTGAAGAAAATTCAAAAACAGTTGCAGCAGTTCATTGACAAGGAACTACCAGAAATTCAAGCCAGATTCAAAAAAGGACATGGAACAAAAGATATAATTGCTGATGTCAAATGGATCTTGGCTGAAAACAAAGAGTACCAGAAAGCTGTTTACCTCTGTTTTATTGATCATGCAAAGGCATTTGACTGTGTGGATCATGACAAGTTACTGATAACATTACATAGAATGGGAATTCCAGAACACTTAATGGTGCTCATGAGGAACTTGTACATAGACCAAGAGGCAGTCTTTCAAACAGAACAAGAGAATTCTGTGTGGTTTAAAATCAGGAAAGGTGTACGAAAGGGTTATATCCTTTCACCATACTTATTCAATCTGTATGCTGACCAAATGATCAGAGAAGCTGGACCATCTGAAGAAGAATGCAGTATCAGAGTTGGAGGAAGACTCATTAACAACCTGTGACATTCAGATGATGCAAACTTGCTTGCTGAAAGTGAAAATGACTTGAAGCACTTACTAATGAAAAGTAAGACAGGTCACAGTCTTTAGTAAGGATCATACTTCAAAATAAAGAAAGCAAAAACCTCACAACTGGACCAATAAGCAACATCATGACAAACAGAGAAAAGACTGAAGGTGTCAAGAATTTCATTTTACTTGGATCCACAATCAATGGTCATAGAAGCAGCAGTCAAGAAATCAGGCAACGTGCGTCAGTGGGCAAATGTGCTGCAAAAGACCTCCTTAAAGTTTTAAAAATCAAAAATGTCACTTTGAAGACTAAGGTGTGCCTGACCCAAGCCATGGTCTTTTCTGTAGTCTCACATGCATGTGAGAGCTGGACAATGAATAATGAAGATCACAGAAAGTTAATTCATTTGAATTGTGGTGTTATTAAAGAATATTCAATGTACCATGGAGTGCTAGAAGAAGGAAAAATATAGAGGGAGTACAGCCAAAATGCTCCTTAGACTTTGTCTCTCATACTTTTGCCATGTTGTCAGAAAGGAACAGTCCCTTGAGAAATATATCATGCTTAGTGAAGTAGAGAGTAGGCAAAGTGGGGAAGACCCTCAACAAGACAGTTTAACACAGTGGTTGCAATGATGTGCTCAAGCACGGAAATGATCGTGAGGGTGGTGCAGGACCAGGCAGTGTTTCGTTCTGTTGTTCATTGGGTCACTGTGGTCAGAAGTGACTGCACAGCACCAAACAACAACAAAAATATTTTTTGAATGATCTTCAATAGTTTGTATTTTTCAAAGAATTTGTCTTTGTAATCTAAGTTTCCAATCGCCTCGTATGCATGTGAGAGCTGGACAATGAATAAGGAGGACCAAAGAAGAGTTGATGCTTTTGAGTTGTGGTGCTGGCGAAGAATGCTGAAAGTACCATGGACTGTTAAAAGAACTAACAGATCTGTCCTGGAGGAAATGCAGCCAGAATACTCCTTGGAAGCTAGAATGGCCAGACTTCGTCTCACCTATTTTGGTCATGTTGTCAGAAGGGACCATTCCCTGGAGAAGGATGTCATGCTTGGTAGGGTGGAGGGTTGACAAAAGAGGGGGAGGCCTTCAACGAGATGGATTGACACGGTGGCTGCGATGATGGGCTCAAGTATAGCTGGGATTGTGGGGCTGGCACAGGATCGGGCAGTGTTTCGTTCTGCTGTGCATGGGGTCGCTATGAGTCGGAAATGACTCAACAGCACTTAACAACAACAACAACAATCTAAGTTTCTAGTTTATGGGCATACAGGGTGTTTGTAATATTCTCTTATTATCATTTTTATGATCTGTAGCAATATCCCATCTTTATTCCTGATCTTAATAAATTTATGTTGTCTTGAGTTTTTTTCTTTGTCAACCAGTCTAGAGGTCTACACATTTTATTGATGTTCTCAATTAACAAGTTTTTCATTTTAGTGATTTTTCTTATTATTTTCTGCTCTCAATATATTCAATTTCCTCTTTGGTATTATTTTATTATTTCATTACATTTGTGTTTAATTTTCTCTCTCTCTATCTCTCTTTAGTTTCTTTCAAGCCTGGATCACTGGTTTGAAAACTATCTTCTTTTATAATGTTTTGTTTGTTTGTTTTAACTTCCTACTCTCTATGCTACAGAAGTAACCTATAATATAGTTGGGCCATATTATTTTTTAACCCACTCACTGAATGTCTTCTTTTGTTGCTTAAATTAGACCATTTAAATTAAAGGCTATTGTTGATATGCTGATATGCTAGAGCTTAATTCTGTTATTTTATTATTTTTCTTCTGCTTGTTTCCTGTTTCGTTTTCCAAACTTTCCATCATCTTATCTTCCAAATGGTTATTTATATTGCTTTAGGACTTTATCTTGATTTATTTATAGTGTTATTGATTATATTACTTTATATACTTTTCTTAGTGGTTATTCTGTGTATTACAATATACCTTTGTGACTTATTCAGCCTTCTGTTACCTACCTTTTAACATTTTGGGTAAAATGTGGAAACCTTATTTTCCTTTACAGTCTGTACTTTTAAATATCATTGTGTTGAGTATCATGTGGCACTACAATTTTTATTTCAGTCATCATATATGACTTAGAAAACTCCAGTTGACAAATTTTCTCTTTTAGTATTTGAAAAATATGTTATTTTCTTGGGCCTCCATAATTTCAGATGAGAGATTCATGATCATTTGAATTGGTTTTCCCCTATAGGATATTTGTCTTTTCTCTCTTGCTGCTTTCAATAATTATATTTTTGTCAGAAGTTTTACTATATTGTGTCTTGGCATTGTTTTATGTGGTTTCATCTTATTTGGGGCTCACTAAGTTTCTTGGCACTGTAAGTATATTTCTTCTACCAAATTTGGGGAATTTCTAGTTATTATTTCTTTGAATATTCTTTCAGAGATTCCTGTGTTAAAAATGTTGCACTGATCATTATTTTTCCACAGGTCCTTGAGGCTCTGTTCATTCTTTTTGTCAGTCTCTGTACTCTCTGTTGATCTGTCTCTCTGATTTTCGGTTCACTGACTCTGTCTTCTTTTATCTCCACTCTACTATTGAGTGCATCAAGCATTTTCATTAAAAAGAAAAAAATGCTTCTGCTATTTTACTTTTCAGTTCTATGAGATCTGTTTGGCTTTCTCTCTCTATTATATTCCTTCGATAGACTTCGTCTCACCTACTTTGGTCATGTCAGAAGGGACCATTCTCTGGAGAAGGATGTCATGCTTGGTAAAAAAAGACGGGGAGGTCCTCGACAAGATGGATTGACACGGTGACTACAATGATGGGCTCAGGTATATTAGGGATTGTGAGACTGGCTAAAGACTAGGCAGTGTTTTGTTCTGTTGCACATGGGGTCGCTACAAGTTGGAAATGACTCGACGGCACATAACAACAGCAGATTTATTTTATTTTTTTCATTTATTTTAAGAGAACTTGTAATTGCTTGTTGAATCACTTTATGATGGTAGCTTTGAATTTTTTTCATATAATTCCAACATCTGATTCTTCTTGAAATTGGAATTAGTTATTGTATTTTCTCATTCATCTTGTGATTTCATGGTTCTTAAAAAGACAGGTGATTTTTATTTATATCCTAAACATCTTGGCCATAATACCTGGAATCTCTGGTTCTATTTACGTATTTTATTTTAACATGGAGTCACCCTGTTTACATTCAGTACATGTATCTTAGCTTATATTTGTGAACTGTGTTTTCAGTGACAATCTAATTTCTAGATCCTTTGCAGTGTGATTTTGGTCTATTTGCTTTTTCTCGTGTCAATTGGGATCCTACTAGTCCCTACTGGTACTGCTTAAAGGGTGGGAGAAGCTTCTCCATGTTGTGCTGCCTGCTCTCTAACCAGGGGAAATGTGTTCCCAGCTCATGGTCATGAAAAACAACTCTTGGGCTAGATATTTGTTATGGCAGAATCTTTCTTGCTATTACCTCCCAGCTGCATGATGTTTCTGAATAGGGGAGGGAAGTCTTATGTGAATCTTGGGCTACGTGTGGAATGAAAGCTTTTAACTTGAGTGGTCATTGTCAAAAACACTGCCAATTAATCCTCCTTGGCAGGTTTGTATGTTTTGTCTGGTGCTATCAGCAGTATTGTTTAATCAAGCAAAAGGATAAGCCTAATTGAATAACTGGGTGAAAAGTTTGGAGGCTTGGAATGCCTGCATCTTCTTCTTCTGTTGGGTGAGAGAGAGGTGTTGTAAGATATTCTGTTGTTATATTGATCCTCCGGTCCAGGGGTCTCTAATAAGTTCTCCTTCCTCTTACTATCTGTATTAGTTTCCTATAGCTATTGTTACAAATTACCACATAGTGATAATAACAAGTTAAAAACATGTTTCTAGGTACTGACAAGTTGCCTCTGACTCATGGTGACCCTACGTACAAAAGAACAAAACGTTGCTCAGTCCTGCACAAACTTCACAATCCTTGCTACACTTGAGCCTATGGTTGCAGCCACTGTGTCAATCCATCTTGTTGAAGGCTTTCCCCTTTTTCCTTGACTCTCCACTTTACTTAGCATGAGATTCTTCTCTAGGTAATGGTCCCTTCTGACAACGTGACCAAAGTAGGTGAGACAAAGTCTGGTCACTGGTCATCCTTGCTTTCAAGGAGAATTCCAGATTCACTTCTTCCAGGACAGACTTGTTAGTTCTTACGGCAGTCCATGATACTTTCAGTATTCTTTGCCAACACCACAACTCAAAAAGATCGACTTCCTTACTCATTGTCCAGGTTTCATATGCACCTTAAGTGACTGCAATACCATAGCTTGGGTTGTGTATACCTTAGTCTTCCAAGAGACATCCCCATTCTTCAGCACTTTAAAGAAATCTTTTGCAGCAGATGTGCAATACCATGTCTGATTTCTTGACTGCTGCTTTCACTGATGTTGACTGTGGAACCAAATACTATGAAATCTTTGACAAGTTCAATTTTTTCTTCATTTATTGTGATGCTGCTTATTGGTCCAGTTGTGAGGATTTTTGTTTTCTTTATGTTGAAGTGCAAATCTTACTGCAGACTGTCGTCTTTAATCTTCGTAAGTGTTTCAAGTCATCTTCACTTTCAGCAAGCAAGGTTGTGTCATCTGCATATTACAGGTTGTTAATGAGTTTTTCTCTAATCCTGATGCCTCATTCTTCTTCATATAACCCAGATTGAATAAGTATGGTAAAAGGATCAACCCTGACTTACTCCCTTCTTGATTTGAAACCATGCAGTATTCCCTTGATCTGTTTGAACGGCAGCCTCCTGGTCTGTGTACAGGTTTCTTA
>NW_006921673.1:2899145-2916737 GCF_000298275.1 Orycteropus afer afer | reverse complement strand
AGGCAGCTGTCTTCCAAATTTCTTTGCATAGACAAGCAAGTGCCTGCAGAACAGCGTCCATTTGTGGAAACATCTCACTGGGTATTCCATCAATTCCTGGAGCCTTGTTTTTTTGCCAATTCCTTCAACACAGCCTTGTCCTCTTCTTTCAGTACCATTGGTTCTTGATCATATGCCACCTTCTGAAATAGATAAAGATCGACCAATTCTTTTTGGTACATTGACTCTGCATTCCTTCCATCTTCTTCTTCTTTTTTTCTTGCACAGGTTTTATTGTATGGACCCAAAAGATGTGAAAGCAGAGACTCAGACACTTGTAAACCAGTGTTCATTGTAGCACTATTCACAATAGGTTAAGGGTAGAAACAACTTAAATGTCCATCAATGGATGAACGGATAAACAAAATATGATACATACATACCGTGAAATACTAAGACAGTAGGGAAAATGAAGCCGTGTACATGCTTCAATATGGATAGAGTTTGAAGACATTATGCTGAGTGAAATAAGTCAATGACAAAAGGACAAATGCTTTATAACCTCATTTATATAAAAAGAACAGGTCTCACATGAACCACAGTCTCTTCTAACCTGAGACCAGAAAAACTAGATGGTGTCCAGCTACCACTATCGACCCTTATGACCAGGGTCATAACAGAAGGATCTGGATAGAATGAGAGAAAAAAAATACAGAACAAAAGTCAAATTCCTAAAAAAGCTCAGACTTACTGGACCTTTAGTCTAGAAGAACCCCCGAGATTATTGCCTTAAGATACCCTCTGAATTTGGAACTGAAGCTACTTCTGGAGGTCAACTTTCAGCCAAATAAATGGCTTAGAAAACAAACAATATTGCCTGTGAGTAATGTACTCCCTTAAACAATTAATCATATGCAACAAAATGGTCAACATTTACCCAAAAAGCAGAGATGAGAAGGGAAAGAGGGAAGAGAAGTTAAATGAATGGAAACAGAACAAACAGAATGGAAATAATGAGAATGCTGACACATTATGAAAATTGTAACCAATGCCACAAGACAATTTGTATAAAAATTGTCGACTAGGAATTCAATTTGCTGTGTAAACTTTCATCTAATACAAAATAAAATATTTTTTTTTTTTAAAAAAAAGAACAGGCTAATGTACAGACCAAAGTTTATTAGTGTTTAACAGGTGAGAGGGGGATAAAGAGGGCTTAGTGCTTATAGAATACTTCTTTTTCTTTTTTTTAAACTGTGATTTGGGTGAAAGTTTACAGTGCAAATTCGTTTTGCATTCAACAGTTCATAACATTATGTTTTGGGACATTGATTACAACCTCCCTAATGTAGCTGATCTCTTCCCATTTCCTCCCTGTGGTTACCTTTTCTGTGTGTCCTTCTTTCCCACACATTCCTGCTCTCTGAGCTATCTCCTTGTACAAATGCTGCCCTTCTGATCTCCCATGGTTCATTGTTCTAAGGAGTGTACCTACCCAGTGTAACTGTCCACCTTGTAGGCCTCTCTACTGCTTGACTGAAAGCCACGGGAGTGAGTTCAATTCCAGGCCTGAAGGGTGACTAGGGGCCATAGCCTCAAAGGTTTCACCAGTAATGTTTTTTTTTTTTTTGAATGATTCTGAGTTTTGTTCCACATTGTTCTCCCACTCTATCCAGCATCTCCTATACTAATCCCTTTCCAAGTGGTTGACAGTGACAGCCAGGCACCATTTAGTTCTTCTGGTCTCAAGATCATATGGGCTGAGGTCTACATGGCCTACTAGTCCCTTGGACTAATTGTTTCCATGTGTCCTTGATTTTCTTCAAGGAGCTCTGGTGGCATAGTGGGTAAGCCATTTGGCTACTAGCCAGGTCAGTGGTTCAAACCCACCAGCTGCTGTGCAGAAGGAATATGGGCAATCTACTTGCATAAAGATTTACAGCCTTGGAAAACCAATGTGGGTTGCTATGAGCCAGAATTAGCTTAATGGAAGTGAGTTTGTTTTAGGTTTGGTTGATTTTCTTCATTCTTCTTTGCTCCAGACAGGAGAGAATAATTGCTGCATCTTAGAGCTGTATGTTGGAGCTGTATGTCAACTTGGCTGGACCACAATTCTGTGTGGTTTAAGCTGTTGTGATGTGATTATTCCCATGATGGGATCAGATGATTATGTTTTGAGCAGGCAATCTGTTGAAGTTGAGTTTCCCTGGGGGTGTGGCCTGCTTCCAGTGTATTTATGGACGTCCTGGGAAAAGAGGCATTCTTCTATGGATCGGGATTCTGTTGTGCTGCCTACAATTGTCCCTGAGTGAACAATCCACCATTTGGCCTGGAGATCTTGGATTCGTCATTCGTTGGAGTCAACAGCTGGTGTACTGTCTGCCATCCTTGAGCTCCTCAGCCCTTGCAGCTGCAAGAGTTGGGAAAAGCTTCCAGTTTGATGTTTGATCCAGGAACTTTGGACTTGCCAGCTTCTATAAGTGTGTAAGTCATTTTCCTAAGATAAATTTCTCTATATATACATATAGAGACATACATAAGCTTATATATATATATATATAAGCTTTACTGGTTTTGTTTCTCTTCCTTCCATCTTCTTTTGATGTTTCCTGAATCATTAAGTATTTTGCCCATAGAAACTTTCAATTTTGGAACTTAAATGTTGGATTTTTCTTCAGTTCTTTCAGTTTGAGAAATGCTGAGTGTGGTCTTCTCTTTTAGTTTTCTAACTTCACTCTTTGCACATTTCATTATAATAATTGACTTTTTCTTCTCGAGCTGCTCTTTGAAATCTTCTGTTCAGATCTTTTATCTTGTCATTTCTTCCATTTGTATTAGCTACTCTCCATCCCAGAGCAAGTTTCAGAATCTCTTCTGAGATTCATTTTGTTCTTTTCTTTCTTTCTTGTCTTTTTAAAAGACTTTTACTTTCTTTACCTGTGATGTTCTTGATGCCATCTCACAATTCATTTTGTTTTCAGTCATTGGTATTCAGTGTGCCAAGTCTATTTTTCAGATGGTCTGTAAAATCAGGTGGGATATAATCAAGGTTATATTTTGGCTCTCATGGACTTGTTTAAATTGTTTTCAGTTTCAACTTGAATTTGTATATGAGCAGTTGATGGTCTGTTCCACAGTCAGCTCTTGGCCTTCTTTTGGCTGAAGATATTGAGCTTCTCCATCGTCTCTCTCCACAGATGTATTTTATATGATTTCTGTGTGTTCCATCTGGTGAGGTCCATGTGTATTACAAACATAGTGGCTTAAAATAATAAATTTATTCTATTCCAGTTCGGGAGGTTATAAATCCAAAATTGAACTTACTTGGCTAAAATCAAAGTATAGGCAGATGTGTTTCCTACTGGTTCCTTTTAGGGAGAATCATGTCTTAATTTTTCCAGTTTCTGTAGGCTACTTACATTACTTGACTCATGACCTCCTCCTCCATTTTCAGAGCCAACAGCAAATCTTCTTTGAAGCTCTCTCTGATTCCAGCTGGACAATGAATAAGGAAGAATGAAGAGAAGTTTATGTAATTGAATGATAGTGTTGGTGAAGAATATTGAATGTGCCATGGACTGCTAGAAGAACAAACAAATCTGTCTTGGAAGAGGTACAGCCAGAATTCTCCTTAGATGCGAAGATGGCAAAAATTCATCTCATGTGTTTTGTCATCTTTTCAAGAAGGACCAGTCACTGGAGAAGGATATCATGCTTAATAGATTGTCAGAGAAAAAGAGGAAGACTCTCAGTGAAATGGACTGACACAGTGGCTGCAACAATGGACTCAAATATAGCAATGATTGTGAGGATGGCACAGAACCATGCATTTTCTCATTCTATTGTACATAGGGTCACTCTGAGTTAAATCTGACTCAGTGACAACAACAACTACTGCCATCATTATATAACCTTCTTTCTCTCTGACTCTGATACTTCTGTTTCCTTCTTAGAATTTTCTGTGATTACATTGGACTCAGATGGTTCAGGATAGTCTCTCCATCTCAAGATTTTTAACTTAATCATAGCTGCAAAGTCTCTTTTGTCATGTAAAATGGCCCCTTGTCTGGGCCAACAGTAATGACACTATTTTAACCTCTTGCTTTCTGTCACAGTTAAGTGTTAAGAGTACTTTTTCTGTTTTATTTTTAATTCAAGTCATTGAGCAAAATATTGAACTAAGCAAGGACAATCATGGTGCCATATAGTACAACTTGGGACTGTTTCACTCTATTTTGGTATTTTTGAGATATGATTGCTAGGGAAATTTTGAACTCATCTGTACTGTCACCAAGTTAATCTTTCCTCATCTTTTACCTAAGTATAAGAGAAAAAGTCTATAGGATGCCTAGCTAAAAATAACAACAACAACAAAAAAATGATGATGACATTTCTTTGATAAAATACCCTAGTTATACTCTGTGAAAAATACATTCTATCAGTTTTTCATTGCACTTTCCTTTTTTAGTGGATTTAACATTTCTCATCTAAATCATTCTGAGCTTTCTGTTTCATAAGTTATTATAGAATTACGGTGAAAATAATGAAAAACACTCTTCTGAAATTTCCCAAATGCAGTTTTCCCTTTTCTGATTTTTTTTTTAAATTATACTCTGATTACATCTTTGCAACTTCTATACTTTCAATCTTATATATTATTAATGACTTTTCCAGCATCATGTTTTCAGATTCTTGCTTTATATATAATTTTTCTTAATCTGCAGAAAGAGATGTAATTTTAAAATAACCAAACCTCTTTATTAATTTCACTTTTTATCTTGGTATTGAAATTTTCTCTTTAGAAAACATGTTTACGAGGCCAATCTTTTATTTGTAAAATAGTTCTTACTACCTGAACTCTTCACCCATCTATTTATTCATCAACATGTCTGATAGACTTGATAGGCGACAAGCACTGTGCAAGGCTCTGGGACTATAAAGATTAATACATCAATAACCTCATAATCTTTTCTCTCTTCTGTTAATATTGTGCCATGTTCTTTGAAAAGTGATGTTATTCCTTCTTTGTTCACAGACCGTCTTTAAGTATAGCTTGCAAAGTCTTTTCTGGTTTTTAGTAGTTTTCACAAGACTTAGTTCTTCTGGCCTCTAGCTTTTCTGACAATGCTCTCCTAAGTGTAGGCTGTTTTTTGTGTTCGTACCTGGTTATGTGCCCTTTTGTCTACCTTTTCAACATGTTCTTTTCTATTCCAAGCTCTTGAGAAAGTTTCCCGTGTAGCTAAATCACTTCCCTTAAAAGTATTTTCTTCTCTATTTCAATGAAGACTGTATAAACCAAAGTTCATTTTTCTGCTATACTTCTTGAGCAGCATTCCCTTTTAAGGGTAAAAAAGACCAATCTGTTTTTTTCTTTGTTTTGAAATCTACTTTTTAAATACATCAGTCCCATGTCTGCTTAGAGCAAATATTTATTTCCTTCAAAATGACAGTTTCCAAAATACTTAATCACTTTCTCATCCTCGATCGTTTCTTCCTTTTTTTTTTTTTAATCAGAATTAAAGTCACAGAAACCACATCTTAATTTCTTCATTTGTCTTTAAAAAATTATAAAGAATATATGAGATCATCTTTTCTTGAGCACATTAGCTGTCCAGAGGGTTGAAATTTATCATGACTTTATCCTAGTAGTGTTATCATTTTTTTTTTTTTTTACTTTTCATGGAAATCATATTTAATGAGCTTCTCGATTATTTTCTAAAAATTATTTTCACAGACCTTGAAACCATTTTTTCACCAATATTCTTTCCTAAACATTGTAAGATTTCCATAAATACAAAGAACCATGTCTTTCTCTTTTGGCTCTACTTAGAGCAAGACAGCTGTCTGTGAAAGTATCAGCAGGGTTTATTTTTCTTGGCTTAAATGCAAACCTCTAGTTATTAATATGGGCGTGAGTTCTTCTTGCTGACAATTTAAGATAAAATAAATTGGAAGTGACATAAAGGAGCATGTGTGTGTTAATGTGCGTCACCAAGGTTCTTTCCTGACATCCTGAAAGGTCTTCTCTGGATGGCCTACACAGGCAACTATTGCAAGACCCTGCACTATTAAAGGGTGGAAGTTCTCATTGATTTGTAAAAGTGACAGTTGCAGCATATGATTGTAAATTAG
Organism: Orycteropus afer afer; assembly: GCF_000298275.1. Taxonomy (NCBI): domain Eukaryota; kingdom Metazoa; phylum Chordata; class Mammalia; order Tubulidentata; family Orycteropodidae; genus Orycteropus; species Orycteropus afer. The sequence goes on along the minus strand of NW_006921673.1, from coordinate 2,910,626 downwards.
CAACGTAAAGTTAGTCCCAAGGGATCTCCAAGCGAGCTCCCCTACACCCAAACCCCCAGCCATAATTTGGTTGCTCTTGAGCATTTACATTTCCTCTGACTCACCTTTGGGTTTTAGTACATGTCTTTATTTCCTTTTTCTTCCTGATTTGCAGTGATTAAAACCAAAATTATTTTAAACATGGACACTTAGCTTGGCCTTATCTTCACCTTTTGTGGTTCTGAATTTTTTTTTTGTTTGTTTGTTTCTTTTTGGACACTTTTCAAATGCTAGTAGCTCTTATACTTTATTGTGCACTGAAATCACCTAGAGTGATTACTAAAGATGCAAATTCCTAAGGAGCTCTGGTAGCATAGTGCCTAAGGCACTTGACTGCTAACCAGAAGGCTGGTGGTTCAAACCCACCAGCCACTCCTCAGAAGGAAGGTTGGGCAATCTACTTCCGTAGTGATACAGCTTCAGAAACCCAAGGAGGTGTCACTATGAGTCAGGTCTGACTCGATGGCATATAATAACAACAACAAGTCTCATGCTCAAAGTCTATAATTCAGCAGGTCTGGCAGGCAGCCTGTGAGTTTACATTTTTAATGTGCTCCCCTGGTGGCCTTTATGTAGGTGGTCTACAGACTGCCTTTGAGAAGCTTTAGAATGAACGGTTAATCTCTTTTCAAGCTTCAGCTATGCATTTCTTTTTATTTTTATCTGGTTTACATTTTCCTTAGGCAATGTTTTTAATAGTGAAGATTGCCATCTTTAGCTTTGTAACTCTGGTTCAATCACGTTGAAGTTAACTCTCCTGTGACCTGACTTATTCCAGTAGTCATAGTGAGATGACAAGAATACAAGAGGAATAGAAAGATCCTGATCTTAAGCTCTAAAGTTCATGCTCTCCCACTTTGTGTAGGGTAGGGCCTGTTTAGAATGCATCTCAGCCTACCCTGATAATAGCAACATTTTACTTTTCAGAGATCCTCATTTAAATATTTTATGTCAAATTGTATATTAACTTTACATAGTCATATTTTTTTAAAAAAAGCATGTTCATATGAAATAGTTAAATACTGTTAAATTTATAAGGCAACTAATGCTACAGCACCTTAATCAAAAGCAAAATACCACATGATAAAATGTCATGCCTTCAAAATGCATAGTGACAAACTTTGGCCCAGACAAAATGTCAGCAGTAAAATAGTTGGTAATGAAATGAGCAAGACCAAAGGTCAGGCATCCATAAAAATCTCATTCTCACTCCACCTTCATCTTAAATCACTTCAGATTATGTATGGTAAACTGTCTATATTTTCAAGTGAGAAAGCCTTTCTGAGAACTTCCGGCTGAGTATGGCTTATGAGAAGTGAAAAGTTCTGCACTAGGGAACTACACCTTGCAGTGCTTTTCTTCTTTGTTTTCTCAATATGTAAACATTTCTTTTGGTAACTATTGCTGTAGTTAGGTGCTACCCGGTGGGTTTCAACTCATAGAGACCCTGTGTACAACAGAATGAAACACTGCTTGGTCCTGCACCATCCTCACAATCATTGCCATGTGTGAGGTCATTACTGCAGCCACTATGTCAATCCATCTTGTTGAGGGTATTCCTCTATTTCACTGATCCTCTACTTTACCAAGCATGATGTCCTTCTCCAGGGACTGGTTCTTCTATCTAATAAGACAAAACTATATGAGACAAAGTCTCATCATCTTTGCTTCTAAGGAATATTCAGGCTGTACTTCTTCCAAGACACATTTTTTTTTTTTTTTTTTTCCTGGCAGTCAATTCAATATTCTTCAATAACATAATTCAAATGCATCAGTTCTTCAGGCTTCCTTGGGTTCCAGCTTTTGCATACAAATAAAGTGTTTATAACACCATGGTTTGGATCAGGTGCACCTTCATCCTCAAAGTAGTATCTTTGCTTTTCATCATTTTAAAGAGGTCTTTTGTAGTTGATTTGTCCCATGCAATACATCAGTTGATTTCTTCACTGATGCTTCTGTGGGTGTTGATTGTGGATACAGGTAAATTGAAGCCCTTGATTACTTCATATTTTCTCCATTTATCACGATGTTGCTTATTGGTCCAGTTATGAGGACTATTGTTTTCTTTATCTTGATGTGTAATCCACACTGTAGGCTGTAGTCTTTGTTTCTCATTGGTAAGTATTTCAAGTCTTCTTCAGTTTCAGAAGCAAGGTTGTGTCATCTACATATTGTAGGTTGTTAATGAATCTTCCTGCAATCATGATCTCATTTTCTTCATAAAGTCCAGCTTCTTGGTTTATTTGCTCAGCATATTGATTGAATAATTATGGTGAAAATGTACAGTCCTGACACACACCTTCTTGATTTTAAAACATACAGTATCCCTTTCTGTTCAAATGACTGCCTCTTGGTCTATGCACATGAACGAAATAGTTTCCTAGAATTCCCGTTGTTTGCAATATTATCCATAATTTGTTATCATGCACACAGTCTAATGCTTTTGCATTCACAGGTAAACATCTTCCTGGTATTGTTTTTTTCCAGCCCAAATTCATCTGACATCAGCAATGATATCCCTTGTTCCATGTTCTCTTCTGAACACTTTGAATTTTTGGCGGTTCCCTGTTGATGTGCGGCTGCAACCATTTTTTAATTATCTTCAGCAAAACTTTGCTTGCATATGATATTAATGATATCAATAGCTAATTCTGCATTCTTTTGAATCACCTTTCTTTGGAATGGGAACAAATATAGATCTCTTCCAGTTGGTTGGCCAGGTAGCTCTCTTCCCAATGTCTTGGCATAGATGAGTGAGCACTTCAGACATTGCATCCATTTGTTGAAACATCTCAATGGGTATTCTGTCACTTCCCAGAGTCTTGTTTTTCATCAATGTCTTCAGAGCAGCTTTGACGTCTTTCTTCAATATCATCAATTCTTGATCATATGCTACCTCATGAAATGGTTGAATGTTGATCAATTCTTTTTGATACAGTGACCATGTAGTCCTTCCATCTTCCCTTAGTACTTCCTATGTTGTTAAATATCTTGCCCATAGAATCCAATACTGCAACTCGAGATTTGAATTTTTTCTTCAGTTCTTTCAGATTGAGAAATATCAGGCATGTTATTCCCTTTCAGTCTGCTTACTCCAAAGACATGTGAAATGTCTTTGCAAATTTCATTATAATACTTTGTCTTCTCAAGACACCCTTGGAAATCTTCTGTTCAGCCTTTTTACTTCATCATTTCTTCCATTTGATTTAGCTAGTCTTTATTCAAGAACCAGTTCCAGTGTCTCTTATGATATTCATAATAGTTTTTGTTTAATGTCTTTTTAATGACCTTTTTCTTTCTTCATATGTGATGTCCTGGTTGCCATCCCCCAACTCATCTGGTCTTCAGTAATTAGTATTTTGTGTCAAATCTTGGTGACTAGATCTCTTTAACAATAAGGTTCTGAAAAATGCCCTTATGCATGAGTGACTTATGGTTTTTCCAGGAAAATCTCAGTTTATTACTTGTTGCAGATAAGTTATACATATTAATTATTTTTAGCTCTTCCAAATATGCTCCAGTTTGGAATATAATTTATATGGTCATTCTACTTATAGTTAATATACAGAAATCTTTTACAGTCTCAAGTATTTCTGGCCTAACCATAGAATGCTTATTAAATCCAACAAGAAAAGTTGTAGTTAACATATGGTCATCATGAGTAAAGTCAGAATGGTCTTGGCCATATTTTAAAATTTTCAGTGCAATTTTATAAAAACAAATGTTCAAGGCAGGCCATGACATTGTTTTACTTAAAATCCTCTTGTACAGTGGTGCTCCAAGTTGAGCACACATTATTTCTATGTACTTGGGAACGTTACCAAGAATTACATCCAGGTGTTATTTGCATGAATATTTATTAAAATAGACTGTAGGGCTGGGCCCCACCCCCAGAATTTTTGGCCTCAAGTGGGCCTGAGAATTTGCAATTCTAACAAGTCCTCAGGTGATGCTGATGGTGCTAGTTCAGGAACCCAACCAAAATGAACTCACTGCCGTGGAGTCATACCTGACTCTTAGTGACCACTCCTTGGGTTTCTGAGGCAATATCACTAGGGAAGTAGAATGCCCCATCTTCCTTCCAAGGAGTGGCTGGTGGGTTTGAACTGCCAGCCTTCTGGTTGACAGTCAAATGCCTTAGGCACTATGCCACCAGAGGGTCCATGATTTAAGAACCAAAGATTCAGAAGTCCCTAGTTTCACTCAAAGGAAAAGTCAAAATCCCTCAATGACCTAAAGAAAATAAAATGTACAACAAAAAAATAATCATGATTTGGCTACATTTCTGATTTAGAATTCTATTTGCTCCTTCCCCTCCAGCCACATCAACCTCCTTGCTGCACCAGGAATAAGCAGGCACTCTTCCATTTTAGCATTGTTGCTTCTGCCAGGAAAGATCTCCCCCAGGTATTCTGACAGTGCACTCTCTCTCATGTTTCTGTCCAGTCTTTACCCATGATCTCAATAAGCCATACACTGACCATTCCTGTCAAAATGGCAACAAACTCACCCCATCCTCTTAGCCTGCTTATATTTTTCCTTTTTTCTACAGAATATAATTTTAATATTCATATTCAACTCACTGTCTATGCTCCCATTTACCCCAGTTTCTGAGGGAATCTTTGCCACTTTGTTGACACTAATGTATCTCAAACACCTTGACGAGAGCCTCACCGCATTTTATATATGTTTATTGAATTAAAGAATACACTGACAATTTTAATTGTGCTTTCTTACACATGTAAGACATAAATGAATAATATCTTAAGACATTATATCTAAACAGCAAATATATGTATATATATTCAGGACTAAAATTTAATGCCCAAACTTCTGAGAAAACTTTTTGTTCTCTAAGTTTATCCTCACCAATGTGTAAAACCTTATGTAGCATCTATGATATTTTTCTATTTTTCTTTCAGCATCTTCTTCATTTTAACACACATCCTAGTCCTTCATTTCACCCCTTGCTCTTCCCTCACTAATGCCATCACCATTACCTTTTTCAATAGTCCAACACTAACTGCTGCTATGGAAACTTTTAGAGATGTAACATGTATAATCTACAAGAAAAAGAGGGAACAGGAAAAACTGATCCACAAGTGTCACTTGTATTATGCACAGCTTCATAGCTCTTTTGAGATCTGCTTCTGTGAATAACACTCTTTCTGAATGTTAGGCAGAGTTAGAAGGTCAGAAAGATCATTCTTTCATCAATAAAAATGATATACAAGTTTATAAATGAATTGCACTCAATTTTCTGTGGGATTCTTTATAATCATTATATTTCTAAATATAATCCTGTCCTAGAATTCGATGAAAAAAAAAATTTCCTTTTATTTCAATGTTTATGTTTTGGTGGATACCCTCACAACCAAACTGTCACACCCAAGATCCTCAAGACAAAAAAAAATTAATCTTCTATTTCTGTTTCTCTCTGCTTGTATACCTAACATGTAAAGTAAAGTTTTGGGTATAATTTTTGAAGTTGATAGTTAATTTGGTGGCTTATTTAAAGCAAATTATTTTTCTTTCATCCCCTTTCAAAATATTTCACTGGTTTCCTCTTTATGCTTCAGAGAAAAAATATATTCTTGGGAGAACTTGTACGTAATCAGAGAGAAGTAGGTTTAGTAATTACAGGCATACAGGCTTTGTAGAGGGAAGAGATATTTTCTCTCTCTCCATTTTTTTTTTTTTAATAGTTCAGCTGTTGCCATCAATTATTCAAAGCCCAATTTATATACTGTTGTTCTTTAAATTCTGCTGGTTAACTGATTTGGGATTAATGTGTTAGCACTGGCCATAAGCTACCTCACCTTGCATTCACCGTAAACTGCTCTCTGCTCAGTAGAACAGAGTTCCCCTGGCTCTTAATTAACTACTCTGACCATCCTATATGGCTGAGTGGACTGATTACCCTCACAAGTGGAACAGCAAACACATCAATGGCTCTTTCTTTTTTAAAATAATTTTGTGATTTGGGTGCAAAATTACAAAACAGATTCATTTTACATTCAACAGTACAGACACATTTTGTTTCATAGCACAAATTACAATCCCCACTATGGAGCAGCTCTTTCATATTTGACATAGAGACAGTGTCAGATTCAGTGTCATATTACTCAGTAAACAAGGTAAGCATGGGCTTACTCGTGCTTACTTACTACTCTGTTGCGAACAATCTCACATTTTTCACCATATCAAAGATGGCTAGTATCTGTCTCTCTCCCAATCCTACAGCATCTTCCTCAAGAATGAAAACTTCTTTTCAAATGTACAATCCCTTAAAGGGATGAGTGTCCAGTAATCATGGTAGGCAGGGCCTTACTTGGGCTTACTTACTAATCTGCAGTCAAAAGTTTCAAAGATGTGGTAAATTCATGCTTACCTTGCTTATTGGGTAATCTGTCCCTGCAAGGAGATTCAGAGGTCTCAGTGGTAATTTTTTTTTTTTTTTCTCCTCCAAAGCCATTTTGTACCAGGTAGAATATTTTTGAATTGATTATTTCTCCTAGAAGAATATTAATACAAATATATCAAAGCTGTCAAAATTGTTGACTCCTAAAGATAATCATTCAATGAAAGGCAAATACATTAACAATAAAATAGAACCCAAGAAGTTGGGTATACATGAGTTCACTATTTTATGGGATTTCATATCTGAAATGACCTATTTAAGATCTTTGGGCTGAACTGGGTATCTGTCTCCAAAAGCTTCCTTATTGTTTCCCTGCCTTTACTGTCCTCAGCTTGGAAACTCTCTTTTGTCTTATCTTAACCTTTCCATACAGTTGTCTTGCTCTAGTTTTAAATAGTAAACAGATTATTTAACTACTGTGACATTTACTAATTTTTTTCTAACCAACATTGAAAAGAATTATTTTAACCCATTTTAATGCTGAGAGCAGTGCCTAACACATCACACTACACAATAAATTCTTAGTGAATGACTAAACAATTCTTTACATCTTTTTCCTCTCTTTGAAATTTCTTGTAACAATGCAGCAAATTGAGTATGACTTTTGGGAATAAACTGGAGAAAATAATTAAGTTATTTCAATATCAATTATAATGTGAGTGTATGTTTTGTTTTTGAATATAAAATTATTTATTTCAGGGATCATTCTGATCTAACAAAAAATTCCTTTTAAGAAATTCATGAATAAAACAAATTATAGATAATTAAATGAAGGGCCAACTGTTCAGATGGTTTCTATGCATGAGCAGATAAAAAAAAAAATACGTCATTATTTTCTAGAGCCATTGGGACTCACTGGTCCTTCAGTGAGGAGGTCTGCACTTGTGTGGATTTTCAGTTCTTCAGGACTTTCTCTGTCAGGTTTCATGGCCAATATTCTACCAAGAGCCCGTCATAGCTAATATCCAATCTTTGCTTTTTTTTTTTTTTTTTTGCAGGGGAGAAGGAAGTGAGGAGATACTAGTAAGGAAGACGCAAATAATTTGTTAGGAAATAAAACACTTTTGAAATTTTTTAAAGGGAGGACAAAAAAAAGATGCTTCTCTTTCTCTCTTCTTGATTCTGCTACCAACCAAGATTATTTATTTTCTTCAAAATAAAGGATCACTTTGTGCTCATCTGATTACTTGTTTCATTCTTCCATTTTTGAGATTAATAAAATAATTATAATCCTCAGATGATTTGTGGTCATTATTGCATTTTCAACTCAAGACTCTTGAAAGTTTTCTTCAAAATATGACTATGGTGATTTTCAGTTTTTCTTACCATCCATCTTTCTGAAATCCACATTTGATAATGACGTTTGATAACATTTTAAGAAACCACACATTTTATAATAATAAAGCCCAAAATAGACACTTGAAGTTAGTCAAACTCTTCTACACATATCGCCTTTTATGTTTTCTTCTTATTTTATTCATTAAACCAGCAAATGATATGAAGACTAAGGCTTATTTTTAAAATGATGTGTTTTCTAAGACATAATATTTTGGTAAGATGAATTAAAACTCAGTATAAGTATATTAATAAATTTTATATAGCACACTGGAAGGGTGTCTTATTTCAATCTGTAGGTTAGAGCTCAGAAGTCAAAGAACTGAATAACTGATTTGTAGTATGAGAAGCAGGAGCCAGGCCTAATACCTAGGACAGGTAAGTAGGAGAGAGCCCCCAGGCTGGAAGTGGGAGCCAGGGCCAATAGCCTAAACAGGGATGAGGAAGGCCAGAAAGTGGATTTCAGTTGGAACAGCTAAGACAGACAAATTGTCAGTTTGGCATATTGTGGTAGCTTGCATGTTACTGTGAGGATGAAGGCTGTGCCAGCAGGGTTCCCCATGGTGGACAGGTTGCAGTGGAACTTCAAGACTGAGACAGACTCAGAAGAAGGAAGAAGCTATCCACTTCTCAAAGAATTGGCCAGTGAAAATCTTATGAGTAGTATTGAAACACTGTGTGATATATTACAGGACAACTTTATGAATAGTCCTCAAACATTAGTCTGATACAGTGCCAGAAGATGAGTCCCTCAGGTTGTAAGACACTCAAAATATGACTGGGAAAAAGTTGCTTCATCAGAGTAGAGGTGACTTTAATGATATGGATAAACTAGAGCTTTTGGGACCTCCATTTGCTGATGTGACGTAACTCAACATGAGAAGAAACAGTTGCAAATATCCATCAATAATTGGAACATGAAATGTACAAAATATGAATAGAAAAATTGGAATTTGTAGAGAATGAGATGGAACACACAAAAATAGGCATTAATGAGCTGAAATGGACTGGTTTTGGCCATTTTGAATCAGACAATGATATGATCTACTATGTCAGGAATGACAAATTGAAGGGGAATAATGTTAAAGCTGCTCTGAAGGAAGTGCTGAAAAACAAGCCTCCAGGAATTGATGGAATACTCATTGAGATGTTTCAACAAATGGATGCCACACTGGAGCCACTCACTCATCTATGCCAAGACATTTGGAAGAACAGCTATCTGGCCAACTGATTGGAAGATATCCACATTTGTTCCCATTCCAAAGGAAGGTGATCCCACAGAATGTGGAAATTATTGAACAATATCACTAATATCACAGGCAAGTAAAATTTTACTGAAGATAATTCAAAAAGAGTTGCAGCACTTTATATTAACAGAGAACTTCTAGAAATGCAAGCTGGATTCAGAAGACGAGGTGGAACAAGGAATATCATAACTGATGTCAGATGGATCTGGGCTAAAAGCAAGGAATACTGGAAAGATGTTTACTTATGTTTTATTGACTATGTAAAAGCATTAGATTGGGTGGATCATAAAAAATAATGGATAATATTGAGAAGAATGGGAAGTCCAGAACACTTCATTGTACTCATGAGAAATCTGTACATAGACCAGGAAGCTGCTGTTCAAACAGAATAAGGGGATACTACATGGCTTAAAATCAAGAAGGGAGTGTGTCAGGGTTGTATTCTTTCAACATAATTATTCAATCTGTATGCTGAACAAATAATCCAAGAAGCTGGACTATGAATAAGAACATGGCACCAGGATTAGAGGAGGACTCATTAACAACCAGCAACATGCAGACAACACAATTTTGCTTGCTGAAAGTGAAGATGACTTGAAGCACTTAGTGATGAAGACTGAAGGCTACAGTGTGCAATATATATTACACATAAATATAAAAAAAACAAAAATCCTCACAACTGGACCAATAAGCAGCATCATGATAAATGGAGAGAAGACTGAAGTTGTGAAAGACTTCATATTACTTGGTTCTACAATCAATACCAATGGAAGCAGCAGTCAAGATATCATATATTGTATAGCATTGGGAAAAATCTGCTGCAAAAGACCTCTTTCAAGTACAGAAGAACAAAGATATCTCCTTGAAGACAAGGTGGGTCTGACACAAGCCATGGTATTTTCAATTGCCTCATAATGCATGTGAGAACTGGACAATGATTAAGAAAGACTGAAGAAGAGTTGATGCTTTTCAGTTGTGGTGTTGGTGAACAATATTGAAGGTACCATGGTCTGTTAAAAGAACTAATAAATCTGTCCTGGAAGAAGTGCAGCTGGAATGTTCCTTGGAAGCGAGAATGGCCATACTTCATCTCAGCTACTTTGGTTATGTTGTGAGAAAGGACCATTCTCTGGAGAAGGATATCATACTTGGGAAAGTGGAGGGTCAAAGAAAAAGGGGAGAGCCCTCAATAAGATGGATTGACACAGTGGCTGCAACAATGGGCTCAGATATAGCAAGGATTGTGGGGGTCCCACAGGACTGCGCCATGTTTCATTCTGCTGTATGTAGGGTCACTATAAGTTAGAGATGACTCAACAATCCCTAAGAACAACAAGAAGTATGAGTAAAAACATCTACAGACATCTAGTAATAATTGGAACATGGAATGTAGGAAGTATGAATCTAGGAAAATTGGAAGTTGTCAAAAATTAAAATGAAATGGAATGCCTAAAGATAAATATCCTAGGCATTAATGAGCTGAAATGGACTTGTTTTGGCCATTTTGAATCAGACCACCATATGATCTACTATGCTGGGAATGACAAATTCAAGAGGAATGGTGTGGAAATCATCACCGCCAAGAATATTTCAAGATCTATCCTGAAGTACAATGCCGCTAGTGATAGGATAATATACAGATGCCTGCAAGGAAGACCAGTTAATACTACTGTTATTAACATTTATGCACCAACCACCAAAGCCAAAGATGAGGAAATTGAAGATTTTTACCAACTTCTGCAGTCTGAAATTGACCAAACATGCAATCAAGATGTGTTGATTATCACTGGTGATTGGAATGCAAAAGTTGAAAATAAAGAATCAACAGTAGTTGGAATATATGACCTTGGTGATAAAAATAATGCTGGAGATTGGCATGATAGAATTTTGCTGGACCAATAACATATTCTTTACAAATACCTGTTTTTCAACAACACAAATGGTGGCTATATATGTGGACTTTGCCAAATGGAGTACACAGGAATTAGATTGACTACATCTGTGGCAAGAGGCAATAGAGAAGCTCAGAATCTTCAACCAAAAGAAGGCCATGAACTGATTGTGGAACAGACCATCAACTGCTCATATGCAAGTTCAAGTTCAAGTTGAAGACAATTAAAGCAAGTTCACAAGAGTCAAAATATGATCTTGAATATGTCCCTCCTGGATTTAGATATCATCTAAAGAATAAACTTTATGGATTGAACACTAACGAACAAAAAACAGAGAAATTGTGGGATGACATCAAGAACATCACCCATGAAGAAATCAAAAAGTCATTAAAAAGACAGGAAAGGAAGGAAAAACCAAAGTGGATGTCAGAAGAGACTCTTAAATTTTACCTTGAATGGAGAGTAGCTAAAGCAAATGGAAGAAATGACAAGATAAAAGAGCTGAACAGATTTCAAAGAGCAGCTTGAGAAGACAAAGTCAATTATT
>NW_006921673.1:2888926-2892205 GCF_000298275.1 Orycteropus afer afer | reverse complement strand
CCTTCAAGGCTCAGGGATCCAAGATTATCTTCTGTGTCTGTGTCAGTTGGTTTCCCTTTTCTTTGTTGAAGAGGGTCTGTGCAGGCCTTCTACCTAGTCCGCCATCTTGCCTCCACTCTGCTAAGAAATTTGGAAGACAGCTACCTGGCCAACTGACTGGAAGAGATCCAATTTGTGCCCATTCCAAAGAAAGGTGACCACACAGACTATGAAAATTATCTAACAATATCACACAAAAGTAAAATCTTGTTAAAGATCATTCAAAAATGACTGCAGTAATATATTGACAGAGAACTTCCAGAAATGTAAGCTGGATTCAGGGGAGTACAAGGAAGTAGAGATATTTTGCTGATGCCACATGGATCTTGGCTGAAAGCAAAGAATACCAGGAAGATGTTTACTTGTGTTTTATTGACTATGCAAAAGTATTCCATTGTGTGGATCATAACAAATTATGGATAAGATTGAGAAGATGGGAATTCCAGAACACTAAATTGTGCTCATGAGGAACCTGTACATAGACCAGGAGGCTGACATTCAAACAGAACAAGGGGATACTGCATGATTTAAAATCAAGAAGAGATTACATCAGGGTTGTATCCTTTCACCATACTTATTCAACCTGTATGTTGAGCAAATAATCCAAGAAGCTTGACTGAAGAAGAATATGACATTAGGATTGGAGGAAGATTCATTAACAACTTGCAATATACAGACGACACAACTTTGCTTGATGAAAGTGGGATTACTTGAATCATTTAGTGATGAAGGTTAAAGACTACAGTCTGCATTATGGATTACATCTCAACATAAAAGAAAATGAAAATCCTCACCACTGGACCAATAAGCAGTATCATGATAAATGGAGAAAACATTGAAGTTATCAAAGATTTCATATTACTTGTTTCCACAATCAACACCAATGGAAGCAGCAGTCAAGACATCAGAGGACATACTGCATTGGGAAAATCTGCTGCAAAAGACCTCTTTTAAGTGCTGAAGAGCAACGATATCTCTTTGAAGGCTAAGGTGAACCTAACCCAAGCCATGGTATTTTCAGTCACTTCATATGCATGTGAAAGCAGGAGAATGAATAAGGAAGAGTGAAGAAGCTGATGCTTTTAAGTTGTGGTGCTGGGAAAGGATACTGAAAGTACCATCGACTGCCAAAAGAACTAACTAACACATCTGTCCTAGAAGAAGTGTCTCCAGAATGCTCCTTGGAAGTGAGAATGGCCAGACTTCGTATGACCTACTGTGGTTTTGAAGTCAGGAAGGACCATTCCCTGGAGAAGGATATCATACTTGGTAAAATGGAGGGTCAACAAAAAAGGAGAAGGTCTTCAGTGAGATTGATCGACACAGTAGTTGTAAAGATAGGCTTAAGTATAGCAAATATTTTGAGGCTGACACAGGACTGGTCAGTGTTTTGTTCTGTTGTACATGATGTTGCTTTGAGTTGGAGCTATTCAACAGCACCTAAAAACAATAACAGTAGATAGAAATCTTAGCACACTGGTGGACAGAGAATCAGAATTGATAGAAAGTTAATATAATATACCACCTATATTTGCTAGGTGAACAGATGGAGACCAAGAAAGACCAGCTTTGAGTTCCTAACACTAATTATTATGTGAGAAAAAAAAAAAATTTTGTGTACTGCTTTACACCCTCGTTTTCCTGACATGGCTAACATTTATTGAACACTTACTTTGTAACAGGCTACACTGTTACACTTTATATGAACTAATTAATCTTTATAACTCAATGTAATGTTGTCAGTTACTGAGTCAATTCCAACTTATGACAACCCCATGTGTGTAAAGTAGAAATGCTCCAAAGGGTTTTCAAGGCTCCGTCAGAAGCAGATCCCAGGCCTGTCTTCTGAGGCATCTGTGGGTGAATTTGAACCACCAAACTTTTGGGTAGTAATCGAGCGTTTTATCATTTTTTGCCAACCAGGGATGCAGTACTCATTTTAAAGATAAAGAAACTGAGTCACAGAGAGGATAAATAACTTGGTTGTATAAATAATAAAAAAAAAAAAGAAAAGGATTTAAACTCAAGCTAACTGTTAAGATTAGCATATATGATCTTCTACACAGCCCTTGAATCGTCTTTAGTGAATATATTAGTTTCCTATTGCTGCTATAGCAGGGATTGTGGGGCTGGCGCGGGATTGGGCAGTGTTTTGTTCTGCTGTGCATGGGGTCGCTATGAGTCAGAAACGACTCGACGGCACTTAACAACAACAACAACAATTGCTGCTATAACAAATGAGCACAAAACTCATGGCTTAAACAACACAAATTTATTGTCTTACAGTTTTAAATGTCAGAAGTTCAAAGTGGCTTTCACTGGGCTAAAATCAGAGTGTTATCACAGCTGCATTCCTTCTGGTATCTAGGAGAAAATCTGCTGCATTGCCATTTCCAGCTTTTAGAGGCCATCTGGATTCCTTGGCTCATGGCCCCTTCATCTGTTTTTAAAGCCAGCAGTGTAGCAACTTCAAATCCCTCCCCCTTTTTCTCAGCTTCCATGATCACATCATCTCTCTCTGACTCGGATCCTTCTGCCTCCCTCTTAATAGGGAGCTTTGTGATTACATTGGTCCCACTTGTATAACCCAGGCTACTCTCTCCAACTCTAGGTCCTTAAGCAAAACTGCAAAGTACCTTTTATCATATATATTTCACAGGTTTTGGGGATAAAGACATGAACATTTTTGCTATGGGGGTGAATTAATCACTCTACACAGGGAATCACACTTAATCTGAAAGAGGCATATCTGAATTGCACATGAGAATTAGAAGTGATTGTTGTGATTCTCCATTCCACACTCCCATGACTTTTTTATGTCTGAGTTGGGAACTATTTCTCAAATTAAACCAGCGCTTTGAACTATTTCATTCTGGTTCAGCCCTCTGCTAAGAATTTGCATTTCTACCCCAGATATATTGAATAAGAATATATATTTTCACAAGATCCTAAGGTGAGTCTTATAGATCCCTAGGTGATTCTATGTGTGCATGTGTGTGTGTGTGTGTATGGTGGCATAGTGCCTAAGACATTTGGCTGCTCACCAGAAGGCTGGCCACCAGCCACTCCTTGGAAGGAAGACTGGGCAATAAACTTCTGTAGACATACCACTTCTGAAACCCCAAGGAGGGATTGCTATGAGTTGGAATTGACTCAATGGCAATGAGTTTATTTTTTGGTTTTTCATATATATATATGTATATATATACATACATACATATATATATATATATATATATA
>NW_006921673.1:2888180-2888826 GCF_000298275.1 Orycteropus afer afer | reverse complement strand
ATACATATATATATATATATATACACATATACACACACACACATATAAATATATGTATACATATATACATATATACACACACACATATGGTGGTTAAGGTTGTGTGTCAACTTGGCTAGGCTTGGTTGAGTGTCTGGGCGGCTGGATGTAGTTTTTCCCATGATGAGACTGGTAATCACTCCATGGTGGAATCTATTGTGAGCAGATGAGCAGCTTCCCTAGGCATGTTGTCTGCTTCTTGTATATGAGGAGAAGGCTTGGGGAATGGTCTCTAGTTTATGGCACACTTGGATCCTGTGTGTAGCCGTGTCATTGTTCAGCAGCCTGCCATGCTTTGTTGACCTTAGAACTTACAATGGACTTGAATTAATAGACTGCTGGATGGTGTAGTGACATCGGGACTGTGCCATTTTATTTGTGGACCTTGGGCTTGTTAGCATCAGCAGCCAGTAGCTGCCTGAGTGAAGAGATGCCTCTAGCTTCAGTGGGCTGGGAGCAAATGCAGAGCTGAAGCCAAGGTTGTGGGGCTTTCACACAGCCCCTAGAGCCCAGCACTTTGAACTTGGACTTCTAGCCTCCTGAATTGTAAGAGAATAAATTCCTGTTTGTTAAGGCCATCCCATTTGTGGTATATATTCTTGTCAGA
>NW_006921673.1:2878358-2887734 GCF_000298275.1 Orycteropus afer afer | reverse complement strand
TCATGATTATGGCTATAGATTTTAGACAGATGATTCTTGCTTCTAGACTTACACAGATCCCAAGCCAAAAGGCATACAGCCAAAGGCTGACCTACACACAGAGAATCTCTAATGTGAAAACAATGTATCACCTAAACTGACTCTCATTGATGTGGACTCAGGTAGAGCTTAACTTATAAATAACCCATAATTACATATGCCAGCTGAATGGGGCTAAAGATAGTCTGAGATAGGGAGAAATAGCCTCTTTATATCCTTCCATTTTCTTATATTAGACTTGAAAATTTGAGAGATGGTGCTGTATGCCAAGTCCTTAACAAACCTCTATTAGAGAAATAAACTCAAACTTGGGACCAACAGTTGAATTTATTAGAAATTTGCTCATCTATAAATTAAATACAGTAATTTGCTATAAATTGGATCTGACTCGATGGCAGTGAGTTTGGTTTTTGGTTTAATTCTCTCTCTTGTTTTTTGTCTCTGCAGAGAATGAAGTGTAGTTGTTATCTAATTGGTTGCGATAAGGATGAACACGTAGAGGAGTGGGGAGAAGTCACCATCAGCATTATTTTCTGTGCTCAGCTTCTGCAAAGATTCTTTCAAGTATTCTGAAGGAAGAGAACAAAGGATCCAGGCCAGCTCAGTACTACTCGGTGTCTTTCTGACAGACATTTAAAAATGTTTATTGCATGAGGAAAGGCTTATGTTACATATGCAAGTTATATGCATTCATGTCTTTGTTGTGTTGAAGGAACATATCTCTTTTTCTCACATAGCATTTAAAAAACCTGTTGTGTGTGTGTGGGGGGGGGAGTGATGGAGGGTAAGGAGGCTAGCCAATCAGTTTAAATAAGCATCTATTTGAAATTTCCTCTGACATGTTAACATGTCTCTTTAGAAAACTATACACAATTGCAATCAGAACAAAGATAATTTGCTTTTAGAGTGAAGTAGCTTAATGCTTTCGTTAGAGGTGTAACTTGATTAATTCTTTTATGAGGCTAAGCAGGATGATCCAAGAAGAAAGGTGCCGTGTAGCTACAAGCATTATTATTCATTATAATAAAGGCCATGATAATAACAATCCAATAATGGAAAATTAATAGAATTTATGGCAACGACACAATGGAATTTCCAAAAGGCAACAAGCAGCTTTAAAGAAAATAGGAAACTCTCAGGGAAGAAAATGAATTTTGTTTAGGCCGTCGAAAATGAAATAAAAATTGGCTATCTTTCAGGCTCTTCCAGCTTTTGCATTTACATTGGCAGAAGCTCACATCCACAGAAGGACATTCATGCCCTTTCACAATGGATGGAGGAGGTTACTCCTATCAGCTTGTGTTTAATGTTATGAATCTGCCTGACTTGTCATCATCATGATTCATGACAGCAAACAGAAAGAGCATGAAGCTTGCATTTTTGTGCGTTGGGAATAGATTATTTAGACAGCTTTCATGTCCAGTCTCATCCAGACTTGCTGGACATAAAAGAAACTTCAGAAAATTCTCCAGTTCTACTAGAGAGTCAGAGTGAGATCCAGGGAGATGAATCATTACTTGCTGAAGGTAAGTGTCATGGATATATCATTGAAACACTACACTAGCAACCCTTGGGAAAAACCCTTTCCTTGTGTTTGAATAGAAAAAATACATTAATCTCAATAAATTTAGATCTATATGATGGGGAGAATTTCTGTGTCTCTATCGTAATGGACTGGTGAAAAGCAACCTAAGGGATAGAACATTTATATGCGTTACCCTTGCCGACTGAATGAGGTGGTAATAATTCTTTATTTAAAACAAATATCTTTACCATTATTAGTCCTAACCTTACTCATTCTTTCTTTACTTAACATTTATTAAGCACAGGGGCATATTACCAATAAGCAAGGTACACATGGACTGACTTGTGCTTACTTACTGAACTGTAGTGAACAGTTTCACCCATAATTCACCACACTTGAGTTTTGCTACGTTTGATAAGGTGAAAATCATATGAAACATCACTATAGATTACTAAATAAGTACAGGTAAACCTGTGCTTACCTTGCTTACTGGGTACCCCATCCCTGTCAGGGATTGTAAATTTGAATAGAGGCTTTGATTCTGCAGGAAGGTGCCATTGTATTGGGAGAGAGACAATGGCAGCCATACCTAGAAAAAGAATCTCTGGTGTGAGGTTGTGGAGGAGAATATCATATTATTGTTACCTGGTTTATTGGGTAATCCGACACTGATTGTACCTGTTATGTGGAAGATCCTACGGTAGATGTATGGATACAAATGTAAAAGACAGCAAGGGCTCAAAAAATCTCAGTCAAAAATTTTTAGATACTTTCCTCTCAAAATGTTACTTTACAACTGTGTACGCAGTGCTTAGTGTACGAAGCTCACTGCTGTTGAGTTGGATCCAACTCACAGTGACCCCTCCTTAGATTTCCAAGGCAGTATCACTACAGAAGTAGATTGCCCCATCTTCCTTGTGAGGAGTGGCTGGTGGGTTTGAACCAGCCTTCTGATTAGCAGTCAAATGACTTAGGCACCACGCCATGAGCATTTCTGAGAGGGTTTGTTGGTAAGAGGCAGAGTCTGTTTCCTGAGGACACAGCATCTGAATCTGGTTTTACGGAATGATTGAGCTGGACATTTTGGAAGAAATAGAGAAGAAAGAAGTATTTGCACTACATGACCAGAGCTCCCATTAATAGGAATAATAAGCACAAAATCATGGAACAGCAACAACAAAGAAAAGTTATGATAGAAGAATAGCTACCTTATCAGAGTCCTGGAATACTCTGAATTACTAAAGTGGGGGGAGGAAATAGCAGATGAAACAAAGGGGCTGATTGGTGAAACATGATAAGAAGATACGTGCTATATAGAAATTTTAAACTTTATGGTATATTTATTTTATTATTACTGCATTTATATTAAGTTGATATGTGAGTTGGAAATAGAATGATGATGGGAAATAGGTTGGAAAGAGGCAGGAAGAATAACTCAAGTGAGATGCAGTGTTAGAGCTGGAATTGAAAGTATTTGGTGAGTTATGTGGGTGGTAATAAAAATAAAATAATCTGTACTTATCATGAGTTACTGTATAAATAACAATGTTTCTATGGAGGAAGTTTCTGAACCTCCAACTTTTTGGTTAGTACAGTGGTAGAGAGAAGGTGAAGAATTTGATCTGGAACACATTGAGAACATAAGTCAGGTGGAGATGTGTAGGATCAGCTTGAGCTTATGAATGACCTCTGGACAGGATAATGATGATCAGGCTGCCCAGAAGTACCTGTTGGCGAAGAAGAGTGGAACACAAAAACCTAAGCCAGTAATGAAATGTATTAGTTTTGCTCTGCCCATCAGTTTCACCTTTAGTGAGTATATCTGAAAAGAGAAGCAGTTAACATTTGACTCACACACCTCAGATACCACCTCAGATACCACCTCTGAAACCCAAGGAGGGGTTGCTATGAGTTGGATCTGACTCCTTGGCAGTGGTTGCATTGCATTTCCCCAGAGCAAAACATTTTTATACATCTGGGATTTTTAGTCTAGAATAATATACCTTTTACAGCTTTGATAAAAGAATCAATCCTGCCATTCCCTTGGGCTCCTCCAGTTATCTCCTTCACTTATCCATTGCAATACATATACCGCAAAACTCAACACACATACACATACACACACACACACACAAGGGAGCTCTCGTGGTGTAGAGCCTAAGGCATTTGACTGCTAACCAGAAGGCTGGCAGTTCAAACCCACCAGCCACTCTTTGGAAGGAGGGTTGAGCAATCTACTTTCATAGTGACACTGCCTTGGAAACCCAAGGAGGGGTCGCTATGAGTCAGATCCTACTCTATGGCAGTGTGTGTATGTATATATATGTGTGTGTGTATACACACACACATACATATATCTCAAACTTTGCTGTTGTTGTTATGTTGCTGTTAGGTGATGTCAAGTTGGCTTCGACCCATTGTGATCCTATGTACAACAGAATGAAATACTGCTTGGTCATGTACCATATTCACAATCCTTGTTATGCTTGAGTTCATCATTACAACCTCAGTGTCAATCCATTTTGTGGAGGGTCTTCTGTTTTTTTGTTGACCCTCCACTTTACAAAACATAATATCCTTCTTCAGAGAATGGGTCATTTTGACGTCATGACCAAAGTATGACAAATTCTGGCCATTCTCACTTCCAAGGATCATTCTGGCTGCACTTCTTCCAGCACAGATTTGTTTGTTCTTCTAGCAGCCCATGGTACTTTCAGTATTCTTCACCAACACAATTCAAAAGCATCAACTCTTCTTTGGTTTTCCTTACTTATTGTCCAGCTTTCACATGCATATGAGGTGAATGAAAATACCATGGCTTGAGTTAGGTGCCCCTTAATCTTCAAAGTAACATCTTTGCTCTTCATTGCTTTAGAGAGGCCTTTTGCAGCAGATTTTTTTTTCTTTTTCTTTCTTTTTTTTTTATAAATCACAATATATGAAGAAAAGATTTTGAGTACATCATAGTTCACAGGAAAACTGGGAGCTAAACTTTACAAGAAGTATATGCTTGTGGTTGTATCCAATTTCCTAAAATTACTCATCATCCTTTCCAAAACAGCCTCCCCAAAATTTATTATAATGATCAATAGTCAATTTTTTTGATAGAACACTCCCAATGCAAATGATTTGGCTTTATGCTGGGGATAATAGTGCCTAATAAGGCATTTGACTGTTAACCAGAAGGCTGGCATTTCAAACCCACCAGCCACTCCTAGGAAGGAAGGTTGGGCAATCTACTTCCGTAGTGATACCACCTTGAAAACCCAAGGAGGGGTCGCTATGAGTTGGATCTGACTCCTTGGCAGTGGTTGCATTGCATTTCCCCAGAGCAAAACATTTTTATACATCTGGGATTTTTAGTCTAGAATAACATACCTTTTATAGCTTTGATAAAAGAATCAATCTAGGGTGACTATGACCACTCCAGGTCTACTCTCTTTAAGTTATTCCTGTGACTTTGGTGTGTAAATAAACATGTTTGTCTTTTATTCTCTGAATGCCCAGTGGATAACTCTTGGGGTACATGCACACACACACACACACACACACACATCCTACCTCCTAAGTGACAAACAACAAAGAGTAATATTTCTTCTTTCAGTTTCACTAGAATTTAAGCATTATGCCAGTTATGAGAAAGAGTAGTCAGTTGAGAGAGCCAAGAAATGAGAGTTTCGTGAGATAGGTATTCAAGGGTAGAAAGTAGAGCAGAGATTGAATAAATTGCTAACTAAAAATAACTTGCAGCGTAAACTCTCTGACTAATCTAAGAGCTTGTTAGCCCAAATCCCGGAGGTGTTTGGCTAGCTGACCCTTGTTCCTGTTTCTTACTTTTGACTTCAGAAAGGTATTTAGACCATATTTTAATAATCTGAAAATCTGGGGATAAAGAATAAAAATGGTGATAATGCCTGAGTGTGCTGAGCACTTCATTCTCTAGTATTCATATTCTACCTGTGAGAACCTTATGCTGATTAAGTATACCTGGTCCATGTGATATGATCTCTGTTATATGTGCAGATTAGGCTACATAAGCTGGTTCCAAGCATTCAGTTAAGCTTCCAAAAATTCTGAATGACCCTTCCTCATTCACAGACATTTGTATTAGCAATTGTGCCCCACATGGTTTGGATCCAGAAGCTTGGTCCGATATCTATCCTGGAGAATGTTTCTGATCTTGCTGCATATCCCAATGATACCGACTTCCTTCTGTTTCTTTAGAGCATATTTACCCAAGAAAACTCTGTACCAGGTCTTTTCATCAATCCAAGCCTCTTGTAGATACCTGTTAATCCAGAGAAAGCCAGATTATAGTAGAGGGAAGAGTAATTGAAACATATAGATGTGGAGATAGAAGTTGGCAGTGATGGGAAAGGAATTGAAAAGTACATTCAGGGGAAGGATTTTTAGGATGAGAAAGATAAGAACATTTGTTGTCTGAGAAAAAAGCATCAGTGGGGAAGAAGAGATTGAAGCTACTGAAGAGAGAGGGAGTAATTGATGGTCCAGGAGCCCAGAGGAGGCAGGAGAGTTTGAAATGAAGGACTTAAATGGCAGCGTCTAAAATCATTATTTCCTCTTTCCCCAAGATTGGAAAAAATAGACAGAGTACAGTAAGAACCATTTTATGCTTGTCTATCAGGGGTCCTGGACTAAAAGAAAAGCCACCAAGGGCAGAGGATTGTAGGATTGTTTTCCTGATCATTGTATCCCCCCAACCAAGGTGATCTCCTTGCTTTACCACAGTGCCAACCAAGTCTTGTGGGAAGCAGAAAAAAGTGTAGTGCTAGTACTAAGAAGACAGACCAGTAAGAAGAAAATGTGATAAATGAATGTACAGTATATTAGAGGCTGTGATTTGTAATTATGTTAATTTGTAACTATTTTCTAAACATGGTCATCTTGCCTTCAGCTGTAGTACAAACGGACTGAATCCAGGAGTCACTCAGAAATGTGACAGCTCTTTCCAGGAAATGAAATATTTCATATAATATAAAGGGATCTAACCTACAATTGTGGTCGAATGGAAACCTAATTTTTCAGGATTATAGAGCTAAATATATTTTGCTTTTGCTCTTATTTGGATTGCTACCTATCAGCTTCATGAAGAGGGGGATTCTACTTCCGTAGTGATACTGCCTCGGAAACCCAAGGAGGGTTTGCTATGAGTCGGGTCAGACAGGATGGCACATAACAACAACAACAACAACAGAAACCAGAAAAAAAAATGCTAGAACAGATTTTGGATCAAATTAACCAGCTTCAGAAATGCCTAGTTAAAAATGATATTAGAATTAACTACACTGGTGAAATTGATCATTATATAAAAATTCCAACCATGAATCCATAAAATACCAACAGGAGTTGGGTGTTAGGAAAAGAAGTTCTCTCAAAACAGCATGGAGAAGGCTCCCAGTTTCATGCATCTGAGGCAGAGCAGTATTAGTCCCAAGGAGCATTCTAGAGCCAGCCCACCAGACCTCTTTCATCAGTCCTACTTTAGTGGCATCCCCTAAAGCATATGGTTGATCAATTGTGTTGGGGTTCAGGGCCGCAGAATTAAACAAAGGATGTTGTTGTTGTTATGTGCCTTCGAGTCGGACCCGACTCATAGCGACCCCTCCTTGGGTTTCTGAGGCAGTATCACAACAGAAGTAGATTGCCCCATCTTCCTTCGAAGGAGTGGCTGGTGGGTTTGAACTGCTAGCCTTCTGGTTAGCAGTCAAGTGCATTAGGCACTACACTACCAGAGCTCCCAAACAAAGCATAGATAGATAGATAGCAATAGCCAGAATCTCTGGATAATGGAACAGTTAAAGCACTGAGCTGCTAATCAAAAAGTTGGAGGTTCAAGTCCAAATGCATCAAATGCATCTTAATACTTTCCTAACTGAAATCTCATTGACTTAGTTTATTCATAAGAATTTCCTCATTCTCTAGTCTCATTTTTGCCTTCTGTTTCTCTAGCACTTACTTTGCCGAAGAAGCCCAACTTAAACACTTCAAAATATCTTGCTCCACATCTGTATTCTTTTCTCCTATTAGTTATTATTATCACATACTGCTGTCCACGTTTATCTACTTTTTCTCTTCTAAGAGCCATTCTCATTTCCCTTTCTGTCTGCCCACTCTACAAATTGGGTGTGCTTAAATTTGTACACCTTCATATTTCCTTTAATGGTCACCCAGTTCTCACTACATGAAAATGTACTCATTATCCATATCTATTATCATAGTCGCATCTCAGAGCCCTTGCCAGATGCTGTCTCATGACTAATCCAGCTTTAACTCAGTCACTCATCAATGCTTCTAGTATTCATACTGTGTGTACCTATTGTAAGCAGGGCAGAAAACATAATATTAAGTGTGTGGATGTTGAAAGTAGAATAGCTGGGTTCAGGTAGTTTTTTAAACTCTCGGCTCATCAATTCCTTCATCTGTGAAATGGGGATAATCATAGCACATGTATTTCTTAGGAGTTTGTGAGAATTAAATGAGTTTACTATGTAAACATGCTTAGCAAAGCTCCTGGCTGATCCCAAGAACTCATTATAGGTTTTCATGTATTCACGACATTCACAAAATTTTTAAACCTTCACTTCTGCAAATAGAAACTTAAAATCAAAATAGAAGAAGCCAGTAATTAAGAAATTTCAGTAAAAAAACTATAAGACAGAATATTTGTGTCAATACAGGGAAATTAAGGCAGAGGGAAAATCATTTCTACCTTCAATGACAAAGAAAGATCCCAGGAGAAGGTAGATTTTTAACTTAGTCTTAAAACTAAGGTGTGCAGGCCTTCTCCTTAGTCTTATACATGCAACTTTCTTAGAGTTTTCCTTGGCCACAAATCCCCACAGCTGGATCTGATCCTCTTTACTTATGTAACCTATGGATCACTAAAAACTCTGAGCATGGAGGGATTATGTGAGTCAATGGGGATTTTCCTGAGCACTAAGGTAGAGAGAGCTATGTCCTCTGCTCAGCTGGTGCCATGGGCCCCTCAGTGGACACATATCTCTGCAGCCCTGCAGAATAAGAATCTTTAATTCCCTCTTCCAGTCCTTCCTTGTAGGCCAGGTTGGACTAATTGATGGCAGGGATGGGAGTTTTGTGTGATTCATACCAAGAGTATGAGGCAGGCAAGAGCTGAGTTGCTTGAACTTTCCAAATGTTGCTTAAACAAAAGATGGTTAAGTCTTGCCAGGTGAATATTTATGCAAAGGTGTGTGTGTGTGTGGGGGGGGACATGCTACTTATGCTAATGAAAGAGCCCTAGAGGGCTGCTAAAGTGTGTTCCCTGGGGCTCAGGGGTATGCAACAGAAAACCTTTCTCTGTGCTGTTTTGAAAGAAGTAAATCCCTCAGTAGTGTGTTTGTGTACTAAGTCTCAAAGTTACAAGCCTGCTGTTTCAACACATAACCTCTGGCCCAGGTCATGTTGAAGCTGTAGACAGATAAATAGATGATAGAGAGAAGCAAAATCCCTTGGGTAGTGGAACAGTTAAAGTGCTCATCTGTAAACCGAAATATTGGAGATTCAAGTCTATCACCCCGAGACAACTTGAAGAAAGCCCTGGAGATCTACATCTGGAATACCAGCCTTTAAAATCCCTATGGAAGACAGTTCCACTCTGCCACACATGCAGATGACATGAGTCTAAGTGGACTAAATGGCAACTGATTGTTGTGGTTGTTGTTGTTATGTGCCATTGAGTCGGCCCCGACTCATAGCGACCCCTCCTTGGGTTTCCAAGGCAGTATCACTACGGAAGTAGGATTGCCCAACCTTCCTTCCGAGGAGTGGCTG
>NW_006921673.1:2848498-2877383 GCF_000298275.1 Orycteropus afer afer | reverse complement strand
TGACTGCTAACCAGAAGGCTGGTGGTTCAAACCCCCCAGCCACTCCTCAGAAGGAAGGTTGGGCAATCTACTTCCGCAGTGATACTGCCTCGGAAACCCAAGGAGGGGTCGCTATGAGTTGGATCTGACTCGACTGCACATAACAACAACAACAACAGTGACCCTTCACAGAACAATGAACATATGTCTTAAATTGATTTTCTTTCTTTCACTTTAACCTAGAAAAAGGTAGCTAAAGAAGGAAAATACATATACACACATAGATACACACCTACAAAAGTTTCATTTCTAGCAGGACACCATTATGGTAGGACATCCAGTTATGCAACCATTCTTCTTTGGCTGGCCATATAGCTTTCATATCTGTCTGTATCCATAAGTTTGTTTTATAGTGAAATCTCCTAACCTCTTCTGCTTTCCTCTCCTCCCTACTCAAGCTGCTGTCAGGACCTAGAACTGAAAAACTTGGCTCACATCAGAGCCCCAGGGCTCCACAGAGTAGTTGCGGAAGTCTGCTCCTGCAGCTCCCACCCTCCCTCTGCTCTTTCCTCTATTCCTCTCTCATTTACCTCCTGGTGTTAATTTAAGTCCACATCTTTCACCCCCACAATATTGACTGCAAGGGTCATAACCTGTTCATCGACAAATCACCTAGAAGAAAGTGCATAGATTCAGCAGTTAATATGTGTCCTAAAGAGCCTGGCACATACAGTCCCTACCCATCCTACTCCCCATGCCCACAGTAAGAATAAGCTCTCCAAGCATGCCACTCTTGCAAACAAACTCCTACTTGCTTCCTATCACTTAACATATCACATTTATACTCCTCATTTGGTTATCAGGATCTGCTGCCAAAACTTCCACCTCTTTTCTCATAACTGATATCACTGTATTGTTTATACTCATAGAGATCAACTATACTAAGCCACCCCTTTTTCCTTGCCCAGAATATGTCTCTTTCTCTGTGTCTTAGCAATTCATTTCTTCTTTCCTTTCTCTATCAACAGTCTCTCAGCTCCTTTCAAACCCTGTGGGAGAGAGAAACCAGTCACTTGACACCTCATTCTCTGCTCAGAAGGCTTCAGTCCTCAAGCACTTTCTCTAACCACATATGGATGCATACACACACACACACACACACGTATATGTATATGTATATGTATATGTATATGTATATGTATATGTATACGTATATGTATATGTATATAAATAACCATGTAGGTGGATTCACCTCTGCTACTTGGATTGTCTATTTTCCTAACCAGACCACAGACCCTTGAAGGCTATTGATTTCTCATTTCACCAATTGAGCATAGTGCAGAGTTCTGTATCAAGAACACATCCAATAAGTGTTATTGATTGCTAGGCAACAATGAAATTTGCTTTGGTTTGTTTTTATGATAATGGCTTTTCCCACAAAAAGGGGAAGGACTTCCTGACCTGCAGATTGTTGTTTTTGCTTTTAATATGCAGCACAATAATCCATTCCTAAGTAGTTGTCCTCAATGTTTCATGCCACTTAGACTAATAAAAGACATTTATCATTTAGACTCTTGTTGCAATTGTGATATACTAGAGAGTGCTACAGGGAAACAAAACAAAAATCTACAGCTATAAGGTGCTTCTTGAAATAAAATCTCTGCCCTTTCTTTACTCTGGAATAAAAGAAAAAGAAAAATACTCTGAGCTAGCAAGAGGCAGGTTCAGGCATCTAATGGATCCTTTTGTCAGCTGTCATTTGTTTCTACCGAGTGCTACATATCCCTTACTGTAGATGAATACTGCTCATGTCTACAGAAAGACCCAGGGTGGCTGCGGGTGGGTTATAGGCATTTCAAAGTCATTCTTTCTCTACATCTCTGCCTGTGTTGTTCAAGTGCCTATTTTCAACTTGCAGTGGTGCAGGGAAAACGTTTTGATTCTTGGTTTAGAATGTGCACTCCCAGAAGGTTCCAAGACAGTTTCAGACAGAGAGATAAAGCCTGTCTCTTTATGCATGTGCTCTGCAGCAATAATACATACCACACACTGTGCTTAAATCTCTGGTTTTATGAAAGTAAGTCCAATTCCTTTTGGTGGGTCTTTTGACATGCAAGGGCTGTTTCCTGAGGAAACAAGCTGGTTGCAGCACTTTCTCTCTCTGCCTCTCTTTGTTTTCCAGACTAGACACAGTTCTTAGGAAATTGTAGTATGGAAGACACAGAGAAACTGAAACTCAGTGAAAAAGTCAGCTGTAAACAGCACATCTGACACTGCTGACTATAGTAGAAAGACCATTTTTTGAAGATAATAACGCTCAAGTTCTGTGCTTTGATCAAGAGTGAAACAAACACCCAGGCACTAACCAGCTGAACCTGAATTACCTGGGCCAAATGAAGTTCCACAAACTCTTTTTTACCATGTAATATAATCTGCAAATAAATCAAGTCCATGAAAGCTGAGTGAAAGTTCACATATATTAGAAGCGAAGACTGTTTAGCCAAGAGCATACAATCAGACTCTGTAGCCAGCGGGGTTTGATGTCACCTCAGAAACCGCCTTGCATCTAACAAAACACTAGAAAGCCTTCCAAAATTTTTAGCACTGTTGCCAAACTGTGTCTTTCATCATGTTAGCAAAGTGCTGTAAGCTCCTTGGAAAGGAGAGTCTGTATTTATGCAGAGAGTTGTCATCTAGATGCTGTTATTTGCTAGATTTTATTTCATAACATTTTTTCCCAATCAAACTAGCTGGATTGAATTTCAAAATAGAGCTTTCTTTTTGGTGGTGGTGGGAGGGGGAGGGGTGGGGTTGTAGAGCATCAAATCAAAATCTAATGAAGTTTCTAATGATCAAATAAATAATCACTTGACATTTATTGCCATGCTTGGCAATCTACAGAAATGGAACAGAGCAGATATGCCTAAAGCCCCATTTCCCGTAGATTTACATTATGCTACCACACACAACTAAGCTGACATAAGCTCTTTAAGACCCACTAAAGCAGCAGATTTTACACAACTTGTTTAGATTTTCTTCCCCCACCTCCATGATACCATATTCCCTGAATAACTCTTTCTATCTGTTGTCTGTTCCTTGTTCTTTTGAGAGGCCTGCTGGAGCCTTCCCTTCATGTCATTCCAGGCTATAACCCTGCAGTTTGAGTTTATCTTAGCTGTAAAATGCAACAGTAATTTATATGCTCCCTTACTCCAGCCTCCTCTGAGGCTTGGGCTGCCAGCTGTCTACCCAGCAGTTTAAAGAAAGAGCTGTAATGAGCAAGAGTGTGTCAGGGGAGGAGGAGGTGCCCTATCAGAGGGCTTTCTTTCTGTTGCCTTAGTGAGGACTGGATCCACATAAACGGCATTTTCTAGTGCAGATTGACAGCAGCATAACCTCTCTCTCTCCCTCCACCTCTCCCTACCCCTCCCGCCTTGCACCAGCCTTATGGGGACAAGTTTTCTCGTTTCTTCCTTTCATTTCAGAGTCAAGAGGAACAGAGCTAAAAGATGAGACGAAGCCTGGAGCAGCTGTGATGTGGCATGGGGTGTGAGTTATGAGTGCAAAACCTTGCCTCTCTGTATCAAGAATATGCTGTTGAAACTGCTAGACAAAGCTTCCCAGGGAGCATAATGTACTTAACACAGTTAGATTTTAGCTGGGCGACTGTGCTTGTGTTTTTTGTTTTTTGATGTGAATCACTTGAGGCTTTTTCCCCCCTTTTTAAAATATTCAAACAGTAATCTTATTTGATTCCTTTCTTTCTTTTTCTTTTTTTTTCCCCAAAACTAGACAAAATCATTTTTTGTCTTGAATCCAATTTTTTTTTTTCCCCTGGCACTCACTCTCCAATTTTTTTTCTTGAGGTGAAATATGCCCCCTTTCATGAACACTAGTGCACACAACAAGTCCTGGGAGTGTAATTCAGCACAAAGCGGCCACAAAGGAGTTTTTTCCTTATACAGCTAAAACCATATGACTCTCTTTTGCCAGTCCATTGAAAAAATCCCAACTAAACAAAAAGGAAAGAAGCAGTTTTAAACTCTGTGTATATATGGTTATCTTAAGGCTGCATTGGCATAGGGGATAGAGACACACACTGACAAAGGAGCTGATTGATTCTATTTCCAGGATATTTCTGAAGGTGTTGACTATTTATATCTTCAAGGAAGCCAGTGACATTTTAGGATTTATATCTCTCACATCTCCCTTTCCCTTTGTGTAGTATCAATTGTTATCCAAATCTGATCTGTTTTGGCAGGTTGATAAGACAAAAGCTAAGTGTGTTGAGTAAGGTGGAGCTCCAGAGAAGTGGAACGCTCTTGCAAGGACAGAGTGGGGGCAAGAGCTAATTTCTACACAGAGTTTACTCTTCCTCAATTCAGTTACAAGCAGAAAGGCCTTTTTGTTTCTTTGGTTTTCTGCTTTCCCCCCTTTAGTCAAGTCTGTTGACCACAATTCTATTTTTGAATGAGAAATTGATTCACCACGCTGACAAAGCCTTCAAAGACATTTGGAGACGTGTGTGTGTGTGTGTGTGTGTGTGTGTGTGTGATCCTCTTTATTTATTCTTCTATAGTTGGCAAAATGGAAGTAAAATTCCCATTTTGGAAGTGTACATTTTCTTGAGTTCATAGCTGTTATTAATGTTAGGTGGTACTGAGTCATTTTTGACTTATAGTGACCCCATGTGACAGAGTAGAGATGCCCATAGGGGTATCTAGGCTGTAATCTTTCTGGGAGCAGATTGCAAGGTCTTTCCCACAGAGCCACTGGGTGGGTTCAAATTGCCAACCTTTAGTTGGCAGCCCAGTGTTTAACCATTGAAATAGCTTCTTCCTAATTGTTTAACATAATACCTTTGAGATGGTTCATTATATGTGAAACTTCTGGGAAATTTATAGAGGGAAAACAGGACAAAGCTGACTGGAGAAGAAAAACCAGTTGCAGCTGATTTCATTCCAACTCATGGGAACCTGTTGTTGTTGTTATGTGCCGTCGAGTCAGACCCAACTCATAGCGACCCCTCCTTGGGTTTCCGAGGCAGTATCACTACGGAAGTAGATTGTCCCATCTTCCTTCGTGTATGTCAAAGTAGAACTGTGCTCCGTAAAGTTTTCAATGGCTGATTTTTTTCTGAACTAGATCACCAGTCCTTTCTTCCCAAGCACCCCTGGGTAGACTCTACCCAGGGACTGTAACTGGAGGGTTCCTTTTTATTAACCCTTTCATCCTTTCTGCAAAGGATTAAAGGAGCTCTGGTGGTACACTGGTAAAGTATTTAGCTGCTAACCAGTCACTTTACAGGAAAAAGATTAGTCTGCTTCTGTAAGGATTAACAGCCTTGGACACCCTGTGTAGCAGTTCTACTCTGTCCTATGGTTGTTGTTATGTGCCATCGAGTTGGATCTGACTCATAGTGACCCCTCCTTGGGTTTCTGAGGTGGTATCACTACAGAAGTAGATTGCCCAACCTTCCTTCTGAGGAGTGGCTGGTGAGTTTGAACCCCCAGCCTTCTGTTTAACAGTAAAGTGCCTTAGGCACTATGCAACCAGAGCTCCTACTCTGTCCTATAGGGTCGTTATAAGTTGGAATCAACTCAGTGACAGTGAATTTTGGTTTCCAACCTTTTTACTCATTTATCTTCTAAAAGGTACTAGACTTAGGAAGAAAAATATTATATCATCAATACCCAAGAATTTTTGCTGTTTTCTAAACATAAAATACACAGCCGTTTTAATGTTTGAGAATAGCAGTGCAAATAGACTCACTGGTTCTGAGAACTTTGAAACACAAAGATCCCAACAAGGTACTACCCCCCCCCCCATACACACACTACCACCACCACATTGCAAGAAGAAATAAAGAAAACATTTCAAAACCTATACAACTTACATACTGGTTTGAAAACAGCAGCTCTCCAGATGAAATACAGTGGCTCAGAAGAACGTGGAATGTAGATCAAGGACAAGGCAGTTGGTCAGACTTACCATTTGTATGGAACATTCTGAGCATACACCATAAATTACAGAATAATCACACCTCCCACATTTTTGGTAATGGTGGAAAGGTTGTTGTTGTTAAGTGTCAGTAAGTCCATTTTCAACACTTTTGAGACCCCATGTGACAGAGGAGAATTGCCCCATAGAGTTTCCTAGGCTGTAAACTTTGTGGGAACTGATCACCAAATCTTTCTTCCATAGAGTGTCTGGGTGACTTCAAACCACCAACAATTCAGTTAGTAGCCACCATGTCTCCTTTATGGGGGAGTAAAAGTATAACAGTGGTGGGGAACCCATTGCTCATTTAAACTATGGAAGGAGATGAATCATTGAAATGTGTGAAAAAAAGAAAAAAAAACAAAAAACAAACTCACTGCCGTAGAGTTAGATCCGACTCATACGACACCTCCTTGGGTTTCTGAGGCAGTATCACTACGGAAGTAGATTGCCCAACCTTCCTTCCGAGGAGTGGCTAGTGGGTTTGGACCACCAGCCTTCTGGTTAGCAGTCAAATGCCTTAGGCACTACACTATCAGAACTCCCTTAATCACACTAAATAATCAAAATTACCAAAACACAACCCAGAATCTTCAACTCTTTCTAAAGGAGATAAATAGTAGATTCACTGTTTTGTAGCAGGAAGATCTCAGTGATAGAAACAGAAGTGAAAATAAAGAAACATAAAGGAAAAATAAAAGAATAGAAGTGATATAAAAATTTCAGAACTAAATTCTGCTGGTAGATGACTATTGGAATCATGAACTTAACATCTCCTAAACATGTTCTTTCTTTGGTTTTAAGCAGAATCCCTAGAGGAACTATGTAGACAAAATACAAATTGCATCAACCCTAAGAAATGTCCGATAAAGAATGATGGTTCTGTGTTTGGTCAATAATTAATAATCAAGATGTTACTTGATTGTACTGATAGTGGTATGAGGCTACTTTGAGGGTTTAAAAGACAATCTACAGCAATGTGTAGGTGCTATGGCTCAAGTTGTTGTCAATTTCCAAATGGAAAAGCCTTCTTTCTAAGTATTCTTTAAATTAGCAAGTTATTTTTTGTACACTATCAAATATTTAGTAGCAACTTATCCATTGCAATTGCTACCATAGTAAATTTTGGCACCTAGACACAAGTTTCACATCACCAGGGCTGTTATCACCCTCTCCTAAATTATTAAGCACTAATTTGACCTACGTGACAGTCATAATAAATTTCTTTTTTAAAAAAATTCTATTCTATAATTTGTTTTTTAAACTTTATATACTTGGAATATTTACACACACACACACAGGCTAACTTTGAATGAAAGTGTTCTGTAAGGTGGAAATTTCATTTTGCACCTGCACTAGCTGAAGTCCACATGGGCCATGTGCTTTTTCTCCACACTGAAATGTAGCAGGTAATAAAATGGTCTTTGTAGTAAACTAAAAACCCACTATGTAAAAAGCACTAATTTGGAGACTATGTTAAACACAAATTTATAGAAAATAGTTCCGGCCCTGGAGGAGCTTATAACTAGTGAGTAGGAAAAAGCTTATAACACTTGGAAATTAGCCAGGAAAAGGCAGCAAAAGAGCCAAGAGAATGGTGTGGAGAATAACCGCTCTCAGACTTCAGAGGAGGGAAGCATTGTTTGGATTGGGGTGGCCTAGGAAGCGTTTTGTTTAAACTTGGAGAACATAAAGGGCTAGGTATATAATAGAGTCCCAAGGTGGTGGAAACAGTTAACACTAAGTTGTTAACCTGCTATCTGGTTCAGCTGGAGGTCTGAGTCCACCCAGAAGCCTATTGGAAGTAAGGCCTGGTAATCTGCTTCCAAAGAATCAGCCATTTTACCTGCTTGGAACATCATTCTACTCTGACACACATGAGGTAGTTGACTTGACAGAAACTGGTTTAGATGGATAAGAATAATGAGAAAGGCATGGCAGGCAGGAGTCAGTGGTATAAGTAAGAGTAGAAAATGCTGTAGATAAAAGCAAAGATGGATGTTCAAGAAAACAGACAATCTGTTGGTTGAAGTGAATGAATGATGAAATGTGATATATACACACAATGGAACAGATTCAGCCATAAAGAAAAATGAAATCCTGATACATGCTACCACGTGGATGAATCTTGAAAACATTATGCTGAGTCCATCACAAAATGACAAATATTATATGATCCCACTTACATGAAGTAGGCAAATATATGGAGACCACAATTTATCAGTGGTTACCAGGAGTGGGAGGGTGGAAGAAACAGGGATTCATTGATTAGGAAGTAGTGACTATCTGTTATTGGTGGTAGAATAATTTGGAGACGCATAATGGTGATGGTTACACAACATGACAAATGTAATCAACGTCACAAATTACACATGTAAAAATTGTTCAGTAGGCAAATGTTTTGTTATATATACATATATAAATATATGACCAAAAACACCCCTAGCTTAATACCTTGTGTCATATCCAACTCATAGCCACCCCTCCTTGGGTTTCCAAGGTGGTATCTAGAAGCTCTGGTAGCACGATATCTAAGGCACTTGACTGTTAACCAGAAGGGTGGCAGTTCAAACCCCACTTCTTGGAAGGAAGGTTGGGTAATCTACTTTTGTAGTGATATTGCCTCGGAAACCCAAGGAGGGGTCACTATGAGTTGGGGCAACTCGACAGCACATAAGAACAACAATCTCTGTGGAAGTAGAAGAAAAACAAAACAAAAAAATTCCCCATGAACTTAAACTCACTTTCCTTGGCAATCCTTCCTTGCCTTTGCTCTCATTTATAGGCTTGTTGTTTTTGTTGTTCTTACCACCCTAGAGTTGAATCTGACTATGGTGACCTCGTGTATTTTAGGGGGACTGATTTCTTCCCTGTTTTCCTCTTTGGAATGAACAAGGAGGGGGAGGTGGAGAGAATCAGCTTAATAGTAACAAAATATAACAATGGCAGCAAATATTATTTCAAAGCACAAGGGCTCCTGTCTTGTTCTGAAAGCCTAACATGAAAAAAAAAGTGCATATTATTCCATTAAAATATTTATTAAAATATCATTTTAATAAATTGCTATATGTCCTTCAATTTTTTTTTTAAACCCAAACAAGTACTGACATAGAGGGGGAAAAAATGGTTTTCTTCAGAATGGGAAGGCGCCCTGACTGTGCAGTAGTTAAGCACTTAGCTGCTAACCAAAAGTTTCAAACCCACCAGCTTCTCTGCCTGAGAAAGATGTGGCAGTCTGTTTCCGTAAAGATTATAGCCAAAGAAACCTTATGAGGCAGTTGCACTCTGTCCTATAAGATCACTAGGAGTTGGAATTGGCACATCAGCTGTGGGTTTTCAGGGGGTTCAGAAAGGGAAAGCTGAGAAAACTAGAGGTGGAATATTTATTTTATTAGGCTGTTTTGTTTCTGTTTAATCTGTGTATATGTGAAGTGGGGAAAAAAATATTGACGCTTATCCCCTGTTTAGAGAGAATCAGGAGCTACTTGACAATCCAGCTAGAAATTGATTTGTAACAAACAGAAGTGAACATAAAAACGGATGGAAATACCTAAAACCCTAGTTTTAATACTTAGGCACTCTTTATGTTATAATCTTAATTAGCTATTAATTAAACAACAACAGCATTTTGTAAGTGATCTATATGTAGCTCTGGTGGCATAGTGGATAAGGCATTTTGCTGCTAACCAGAAGATCAGCAGTTCAAACCCACCAGTTGCTCTGTGGGAAGAAGATGGGGCAATTTTCTTCAATAAAGATTTACAGCCTCGGAAACCCAACGAGGGTCTCTATGAGTAGGAATTGACTGGATGGCAGTGAGTTTTTTTTTTCCCCCCCTAAATGTTAGATGTCAGATGTGGTGTGTAATGTTTACCTTCTGTATCAAGTAATAAGAAAAAGAACGCTTCACTCAGCAAACTGCATTGACCTCTGATCTAACCACTATATAGTTGTTTTATTTTTCCTTTTAATCGAGGCTGTTTTCTTTTTAGGGAGCTCTGGCAGCATAGTGCCTAAGGCACTTGACTGTTTTGTTTTATTTAAAAAAAAAATTGATGATAATATTTAATTGCACCTGTATATATCTGGTTTTTAGGAGGAGATTTCTGGGTTACAATAACGATTTTGTTTAGAAATAATGGAGGGCTTTAAACATTTGGATAATTTTCCCCTCCAGTTTATAAACTTTGGAATCTCAATGGATAATAATTATCTAAAACCTTAAGACACAGTTTCCTATTTCTTGAAATATTCTCTAGACCTCAAATAGTATTTAACAAACATAAAGAAGAGCAAATGAGTAGGAAATATATCGTTAGTAATTTTTTAAAACACAGAGGATAATGAAGAAGCAATTTGTTCATCAAAATGACATTTCTGGTTGTGTAAATTACAAACGCCTGTTTAGTAATAATTGTGGGTCTCAGTAATGTTAATTCAACTCTTAAAACATTCTAGAATGGTTTTGGAAATATCCTCTGTGAATGATCTAAGTCTTGCAAGCCTGAACACATTCTGTGTTTAGCCAGTTACTCTTGGCAGCAAAGAAATGCGGTCTCAGTCCTCAGCAGGGAATTTTCTTTCTTGGCCAGAATTTAGAATTTAGAGTTCAAACCACAGATAAATCAATAAAACTCTCTACACTAGAATTTCCTTTTCAGAAGGAAAATAGTGAAGAAAAATGAGGCTTGGGATTTTGTTTCTTTTCTTTTTAGAATTCACTTCTATCTCTCCTAGTCCTTGCTTTTCTCCTTTTTCTGCTTCCCAAAATACTGATGTTCGTGTCCTGAACGTCTCCCATTTCATTAGTTCCTGCTCCATTATACCCCGTTTCAACTGTCTGTCTTCTCCTTCCTCTTTCTAGATTCCCTAGGTCCATTTTGGCACTAAATGGGTATGTGTCCACGTGTATTCATTTATACACATACATACATATTTGCGATTAAGAAAGTTTCAAGTTGCAGAAGTTGAGCAGGGTAATCAGGGACAGGGAAGCCATGTTGTCTAAAAGCCATCTTCTAATGTTGAGGAATCAGAGATCCAAGAGGTTTCAGTAAGACTTAAGTAATGTTTGGGGCTAAACACAGAGCCAAAACCTGGCCCCAGGTCACTTACCTCCAAGGGACTGTTCATTATCAGATGCTACAGAGCCTTTTTCAAAACATCAGAAGAAGCATAATTAAAAACTCAAGATTAATTTTCAACCCTGTACTTCCTCCAGCACCAATTCAGATGTAGCAGATCCTTCTTTAATATTTCTAAGGATAAATGGATATACAAAGTTTGATACTCAGAAGAAAAACAAAGTAAAGGAAGTGAACACTGCAGAAGGGAGTCATATTATGTTATGCAAAACACTTGTCCTTAAGGTTCAAGAAGTAAAGCCAAGCAAGACAGATAAACTACCTGGTTTAGAATTCCTCTGAATTCCTTTAATCTGACTACGGTGCATCTGCTAGTGATTGAAGGCAAAGGGAAACATTGTGAAGAGTCTCCTGTTTGAGAAAGATGTAGTGCACAAGGCTATTATGAAAGTAAGCACTGCAAATTGCAGCTGACCCAGTCTGACTAATAAATGCTGAGATACCTCCAACATATGGAAAACTGATGCTTCAACAGACACAGAAGGAGTTTCCAAAAATGGGCCAGAGAGAATAATGGAAATAATTTATTGCATATATGTGTGTGTTTTAGTTCCTATGTTATCCTCAATATTTAGTCTGTAACAAAGTACAGAGAAAGAGATATATTTACAGTGAACTCTCTTGAGAACTCCCCTACTTCTCTCAGTGCTTTAAGTCTCTAAACATTTTTCCGAGGCAGTTTACATGATGACATAATAGATATCTGATTATCCAGGAAAAGTTTACAAGCATTTAAAACAACATTACTGGCCTATACATTGGAAAAGTTACCATATGGGCTTGTAATGGGTTGTGATTAAGTAAAAAATAAAATTTGTGTTTACCAAGGGGCTCTATTCATAAGAAAAAGGGGCAAAGAAAGGTCAAACTCTTTGCACTTACTCTACTAGATTAAACCATAAATTAATGCAAAATGGATATTTATCCCTTTCTAGAATCATTAAAATATGACGTTTGTGCCTGAACTTTATGACTAGAAAGTCAAGTCCCTAAGAGGGGAGCACAACTGTGTAGGCAGCAGTGGTATTTGTTTTGGTCCAACAGGATTTCTCCGATCCAAAGTTTGAATGGGAATCTTTAATCCAAGCCAAATGTGTCCTAAACCAGAAAATTTTCAGGCTCAACTCAAAGCTGTCATGAATTAATTTCAAAATGAGATTTGCATGAAGGGATAGAAAAGAAGAGAAGGGGACACAGAAAGAGAGGGAGAGGGCAGATAGAGGGTGGGAGAGGAGAGAGAAAGGCTAGGGTGGGCTGGGGAGAGATTGAAGAAATATAAATTTAATCTAAAGAGGATGAAAACATAAATTTTACTATTTGCAATGCTCAGATGCTAGAAAAAAATAACAGATAAAGTTAAAAATTCATTTTAATGTCCTCTCATTCACATGTCTCTTTCCAAATGACAAGGTACACAGTATACTCATGTTGCCTTCCAAATGTCCAAAATCCGACCACCTCCAAATTTTCCTCTGATAGTCTGATAGTAGTATTATTATTTTCTCTATAATTAACCTTGAAAAAGCTTTCTTGTATGGAAAAAATGTTGATTCATCTTCAACTTTGAATCTAGTGACCTTCTGGAACTAGCAACTTGCACAATACCATAGTTGGATTATATTTTAGATTATTTAAAGAATATTGTCAAATTCACTTTTGTCCTGGAAAAAGGGCTTATACTCTAATGTAAACCCAATCTAAAAGAAATATACGAATGTTGACTATTCCAAAATGAAATTTTCAAAATGGATAAAGTGGATAGAATTTAAGGAGAGGGTAGAACTCTTAAAATATACAGAATATTTTGCTTTTTTTCCCCTAAACAATTTGAATAACTGCATCAAATAAGTGAAGAAAGAGTAATAATAAAAGGATTTGTTGCATTCATGTTCATGTCACATTCAAGAGGCTGTGAAATTGTTTTGCACAGGAATCTAAAATGCTAGACTAGTTCTTGGCGTAACTCAAAAGCAAGCACTTACTTATTCACACTACTTAATATCTTCCAAATATAACAAAAGCTACTTTGAGAACTCTTCTGCGAGCAAAATATCTGTGGAGGAAAAATACTCCTTTTAATTCTACTAGAAGACTTAGACCAGTTTACAGATGCATAGGCCTATTACTAATAGCACATTCTCACTTATTAAATAGAAAATTCATTTTGAAACAGTCATCAGACATAGAAATGTGTCTTGACTTACAAAAAATAAAAATAAAAATTAAAAAAAAAAAAACTCTTTCCCTTACAGGTCAGGATTTTGTTTATTTGTTTTCTGTTGTGATTTCTCACATTAATCACTTCCTGGAAGCCTGCTCTCCCCTGAATTCTCTTACCACAAGAAGTCATATTAGACATTTTCAGCAAGGTCATGCATGGTGGATAGGTTTTAGGAGAGCTTCCAGACTAAGACAGACTAGGAAAGAAGATGTGGTTAGGTCTACTTCTGAAAAAAATGGCCACTGAAAAACATTATGGGAGCTCTGGTGGCATAGTGCCTAAGTCACTTGACTGCTAACCAGAAGGCTGACAGTTCAAACCCACCTGCCACACTCCTCAGAAAGAAGATGGGGCAATCTACTTCTGTAGAGATACTGCCTCAGTATCTCTAAGGTGGGGTCACTATAGTGACACTAAAGTGGGGTCACTCATAGTGAGTTAATTGACTCAACAGCAGTGAGTTTGTTAGTGTTTTTTTTTTTTTTTTTGAAAACATTTTGAATACCTGAGAAATATTGTCTGTGAGATAGTTCCAGAAGATTAGCCCTTCAGATTGGAAGACACTAAAAATATGACTGGACAAGGGCTACCCCATCAAAGTAGGGTTGACCTTAAAGATATGGATGGAGTAAAGCTTTCTGGACCTTCATTTGCTGAAGCAGCATGACAAACACTGGGAACAGCTACAAACATCCATTAATAATTGGAATGTGGCATATATGAAGTATGGAACTCAGAAAATTGGAAGTTGTCAAAAATGAAATGGAATGCATAAAGATCAATATACTAGGAGTTAGTGAGGGGCAATTGACTGGTCTTAGCCATTTTGAATTGGACAGTCATATAATCTACAATGCCAGAATGCCAAGTGAAAGAGGAGTAGTGTCACATTCACTGTCAAAAAGAACAATTCAAGATCTATCCTGAAATAAATGCAGTCCAACCAACCTAACCAACTCACTGCCACTGAGTTGATTCTGATTCACAATGAGACTCTAGGACAAAGTAGAACTGCCCTATAAGATTCGCAAGGCTATAAATCTTTACAGAAACAGACAATCTCATTGTTCTCCCACTGAGCAGCTGGTGGATTAAACTCCAAAATTTAAACTGCCAAACTTTTGGTTAGCAGTCAAATACTTTAACTGCTGCTAGGACAATATCCACAAACCTACAAGAAGACCAGTTAATAACACTATTATTCAAATTTATGCACCAACCACTTAAGCAAAAGATGAAGAAATTGAAGAGTTTTACAAGCTACTGCAGTCTGAAACTGACCAAACATACAGTACATATGTATTAATAATTACTAGTGATGAATATTGGAAACAAAGAAGTATTAGTAACTGGAAAATATGGCTTTGGTGATAGGAATGATGCTGGAGATTGTATGATAGAATTTTGCAAGACCAATGATTTATTCATTGTAATACACTTTTTGAACCATATAAACAATGACTATACATGTGGACTTCCACAGATGGAATACACAGGAATGAAATCAACTACATCTGTGTAAAGAGATGATGGAGAAGCTCAATATCATCACTCATCACTAGAACAAGGTCAGGAGCCAACTGTGGAAGAGAACATCAGTTGCTCATATGCAAGTTTAAGTTGGAGCTGAAGAAAATTAAAACAAGTACGTGAGAGCCAAAATATGATCTTGAGTATATTCAACATGAATTTAGAGACCATCTAAAGAATAGATTCAATACACTGAACACCAGTTACTGAAGACCAAACGAGTTGTGGGATGAAGTCAAGGACATCATACATGAAGAAAGCAAAAGGTCATTAAAAAGAGAGGAAAGAATGAAAAGATTAAAATTAGCATCAGAAGATACTCAAACTTACTCTTGAATGGAGAGTAGCTAAAGCAAATGAAAGAAATGATGAAGTAAAAGAGCTGAACAGAAGATATTAAAGAGTGGCTTGAGAAGACAAATTAATATACTATAAGGAAGTATGAAAAGACCTGGAGTTAGAAAATCAAAAATGCTTGGAATTTCTCAAGTTAAAAGAACTGAAGAAAAAATTCAAGCCTTGAATTGCAATATTAAAAGATTCTCTGGGCAAATATTGATCAATGCAGGAAGTATCAAGAGAAGATGGAAGGAATATACAGAGTCACTCTACCAAAAATATTGGTTGATGTTTAACCATTTCAGGAAGCATATGATTAAGAAATGATGGTGTTGAAGAAAGAAGTCCAAGCTCACTGAACGAAGTCACAAAAACAAAGGCTCCAGAAATTGTGGAATACCCTTTGAGATATTTCAACAAACTTATGCATGGCAAAGGGTTTATTAGTTTATGCCAAAAAAAAAATTGAAGACAGCAGTCTGGCCAACCTACTAGAAGAGATTGAAATTTGTGCCCATCTCAAAGAAAGGTGATCCAAAAGAATGTATAAATTATCAAACAAAATCATTAATATTGCAAGCAAGTACAATTTTGCTGAAGATAATTCAAAAACATTTGCAAAATAGTATTGGCAGAAATTCAAGACAGATTAAGAAGAATACAAGGAATGAGGGATGTTGTTGCTTATGTCAAATGGGTCTTGCCTGAAATCAGAGAATGGTAGAAGTATGTTTACCTGTGTTTTATTGACTATGCTAAGTCATTCAAATGTGTGTTTCATAGCAAATTATGGATAACATTGTGAAGAATGGGAATTCCAGAGCACTTGTGCTCATGAAAAGCCTATACATAGACCAAGAGGCAGTCATTCAAACAGAATAAGGGAATACAGTGTAGTTTAAAATCAGGAAGGACATGCATCAGGGTTGTGTCTTTTCACCATACTTATTCATTCTGTATGCTGAGCAAATAATCTGAAAACCTGGGCCATATGAAGAAAGCAGTATCAGGATTGGACCAGGACTCTTAACAACCTGCAATATGCAGATGACACAGCTTTGCTCACTAAAAGTGAAGAAGATTTTGAAGCGGTTACTGATGAAAATCAGAGTGTATATAGCCTTTAGTATGGACTGCAGCTCAACATGAAGAAAACAAAAATCCTCACAACTGGACCAATAAGCAACATTATGGTAAATGGAGAAAAGATTGAAATGGAAGTATTTCATTTCACTTGGCTCCATAATCAATGATGATGGAAGTAGCAGTCAAGAAATCAAATAGTATATTTATTGGGTAAATATGCTGCAAAAGACATCTTTAGTGTTAAAGACCAAAGATGCCACTTCAAAGACTAAGCTGTGCCTAATGCAAGCCAGGGAACTCTGGTAGCATAGTGCCTAAGACATTTGATTGCTAACCAGAAGCCTGGTGATTCAAACCCGCCAGCCACTCCTCGGAAGGAAGACTGGGCAATCTACTTCCGTAGAGATACTGCCTCGGAAACTCAAGGAGGGTCACTATGAGTCAGATCCGACTTGATGGTAGTGAGTTTGTTTTTCTTTTGGTTAATGAAAGCCATGGTGATTTCAACCACCTCATATGCATGTGAAAGCTGAACAATGAATAACGAAGACTACAGATGAATTTATGCCTTTTACCAGTGGTGTTTGAGAAGCATATTGAGTATACCATCGACTGCTAGAAAAGTAAACAAATCTGTCTTGGATAAAGTACAGGTGGAATGCTTCTGACAAGTGAGAATGGCCAGACCTCGTCTCTTGTACTTTAGTCATGTTGTCAGAAGGGACCAATCACTGGAGAAGGACATAATGCTTGGTAAACTAGAGAGTCAGTTAAAAAGGGAAAGACGCTTAACAAATGGAATTGTATGAAGCATAGGTGAATAATATGAAGCATAAAAACTATTATCATTGGTAGGGCTTAGGTTACAATGCCCAAAGATGCTAAGGAAGAGTGTTCTTAGGCATTATACTTAGAGAGATGATACTTGTAAGGCAGGATCATCAAACATATATAGGGTTGTCAAATGCTGTTGTGAAATAGAAAACATGACAAATATTAAGTATAATCCATGCTTTGGCTTTGCTAACATCAGTCAGTATATTCTCTTTTTCATACTTAAATATCCCAACAATGAAAGGCTACATACAAAGGTGCTCATAAAAAGGAACTATCTAAATCCTCATCAGCTAATGTATCCACACTCATCTGTCAGTTTGTCGTACTGTAGTGGTTTGCATGTTGCTGTGAGACTGGAGGCTATGCCACTAGTATTTCAAATACCAGCAGGGTCACACATAGTGGACAGGTTTCAGCAGAGCTTCCAGCCTAAGGCAGACTCAGAAGAAGGAAAGGGCCATCCACTTCTCAAAGAATTGGCCAGCAAAAACCTTACAAATAGCAGTGAAACACTGTCAGATAAGTTACTGGAAAACATTATGAATAGTACTAAAATATGGTCCAATATAGTACCAGAAGAAGAGCCCCTCAGGTCAGAAGGCACTCAATACACAACTGGGGAAGAGGTGTCTCC
This sequence comes from Orycteropus afer afer, assembly GCF_000298275.1. Classification (NCBI taxonomy): domain Eukaryota; kingdom Metazoa; phylum Chordata; class Mammalia; order Tubulidentata; family Orycteropodidae; genus Orycteropus; species Orycteropus afer. Next base: position 2,859,613 of record NW_006921673.1, on the reverse strand, counting down.
TCAAAGTAGAGTCTACCTTAATAATAAGGATGGTGTAAAGTTTTCAGGACTCCCATTTGTTGATGTAGCACAATCCAAAATGGGAAGAAACAGCTGCAAATGTCCATTAATAATTTGAACACAGGATGTATGAAACATGAATCCAGGAAAATTGGAAATTGTCAAAAATGAAATGGAATGCATAAAGATAGATAGCCTAGGCATTAATGAGCTGAAATGGACTGTTTTTGGGCATTTTGAATCAGACGACCACATGATCTACTATGCAGGGAATAACAAATTGAAGAGGAATGGCATGGCAACCCAAGTCACAAAAAATGTTTCAGGATCTATCCTGAAGTACACGGCTGTCAGTGATAGGATAATATCCATACACCTACAAGGAAAACCAGTTAATACTAATATTATTAAAATTTACACACCAACCACTAAAGGCAAAGATGAAAAAACTGAAGATTTTTACCAACTTCTGCAGTCTGAAATTGACTGAATATGCAATCAAGATGTGTTGATTATTACTGGTGATTGGAAAGCAAAAGTTGGAAACAAAAAAGAATCACCAGTAGTTGGAAAATATGGTTTTCGTGATAGAATGACACCAGAAATCACAAGATAGAATTCTGCAAGACCAATGACTTACTCATTGCAATATATTTTTTCAGCAACATAAACAGCAACTATACACATGGACTTCACCAGATGGAAAACACAGGATTCAGATAAACTACATCTGTGGAAAAGAGACAATGGAGAAGCTTAGTATCTTCAGCCAAAACAAGTCCAGGAGCTGACTGTGGAAAAGACCATCAACTGCTCATATGCAAGTTCAAACTGAAGCTGAAAATAATTAAAACAAGTCCATGAGAGCCAAAATAGGACCTTCATTACATCCCAACTGAATTTAGAGACCATCTGAAGAACAAATTTGATACATTGAACACCATCGACAGAAAACCAGATGAATTGTGGGATGACCTTAAGAAAATGATACATGAAGAAAACAAAAGGTCATTAAAAAGACAGGAAAAGAAGAAAAGACCAAAATGGATGTCATAAGAGACTCTGACACTTGCTCTTGCATGGAGAATAGCTAAAGAAAATGGAAGAAATGACAAGATAAAAGAGCGAACAGAAGATTACAAAGAGCAGCTTGAGAAGACAAAGTCATTTATTATAATGAAGTGTGCAAAGACCTGGAATAAGAAAAGCAAAAGGGAAAAACACACTCAGCATATCTCAAGCTTAAATGAGAAAAAATCATGGCTTGAGTTGTAATATTGAAAGATTCTGTGGAAAAAATACTGACTGGTGCAGGAAACTTCAAAAGAAAATGGAAGGAATACACAGAGTCACTGTACCAAGAAGAATTGATCGATGTCTGTCCTTTTCAGGAGGTGGCATGTGATCAAGAACCAACTGTAATGAAGAAAGAAGTCGAAGTTACACTAAAGGAAATGGTGAAAAACAAGGCCAGTCTGAAGGTACTCACTTATCTGTGTCAAGAAATTCAGAAGACAGTGACCTGACCAACTGACTAGAAGAGATTCATTCAAAAAGAAAAGTGATCCAAGGAATGTGGAAATTATTGAACAATAGCATTGATATCAAACACAAGTAAACTCTTGCTGAAGATAATTCAAAAACGATTATAACAATATATTGACAGGGAACTTCTAAAAATGCAAGCTGGATTCAGAGGAGGAGGATATTATTGCTGATATCATTGCTACTGGTTCATAGTTCCATTGGTGTTTCATCAGTGAAGTATTGGGCTCTTGATGACTTGGGGAAGCTCTCTTCACTCAGGAGTGATAGATTCATGGCTTGACTCCTTCCAGCTTGATGGCTGTGTGAATGGTGGGGAAAATGGATTAAAGTCATTCACACTTTGGTTATAGAAGTTCTCCTCTCCAACTCTTGAGCAGCACTTGTTCACAAGGCTGAAAAGACTGCAGCAGGGATATCATTGCTGATGTCAGATGGATCTTGGCTGAAAGCAAAGAATAACAGAAAGATGTTCACTTGTATTTCATTGACTATGCAAAGACATTCAACTGTGTGATCATAACAAATTATGGATAACATTGAGAAGAATGGTAATTCCTGAACACTTAATTGTGCTCATAAGGCACCAGTACATTGACCAGGAGACTGTTGTTTGAACAGAACAAGGGAACAAGGGAATACTTCATGATTTACAATAAGGAAGAGAGTGTGTCAGTCACCATACTTATTTAATCTGTATGTTGAAGAAATAATTTGAGAAACTGGACTATAAGAAAAAGAATATGGCACGAGGATTGCAGGAAGACTCATTAACAACCTATGATATGCAGACAATACAACCTTGATAGCTGAAAGTGAAGATGACTGAAGCACTTCCAAAAAAAAAAAAAAAAAACTCACTGCCATTGAGTCAACTCAGTGATCCCCATTGAGTTTTCTAGGTGGTAAATCTTTACAGAAGTAGATTACCCAGTCTTCCTTCCATGGAGTGGCTGTTGAGTTTGAACTGCCAACCTTCTGGTTAACAGTCAAATGTCTCAAGCACTATGCCACCAGAACTCCTTTTGGTGAAGCACTTACTTATGAAGATTAAAATCTACAGTGTGTAGTATGGATTATACCTCAGCATAAAGAAAATGAAAATCCTCACAACTGGAACAATAAGCAGCATCATGATAAATGGAGAAAAGATTGACACTTTCAAAATGTCGTGTTACTTGATTCCACATTCAACACCAATGGAAGTGGCAGTCTAGAAATCAGATGATATATTGCAATCTGCTGCAAAGACCTCTTTAAGTCTGAAGAGCAAAGATGTCTCTTTGAAGACTAAGGTGTGGATAACCCAAGCTATGATATTTTCATTTGCCTCATGTGCATGTCAAAGCTGGACAATGAATAAGGAAGACTGAAGAACAGCTGATGCTTTTGAGCTGTGTCAGCAAAGAATACTGAAAGTACTCTGGACTGCCAATAGAACTAACAAATCTATCCTAGAAGAAGTGCAGCTGGAATGCTCCTTGGAAGCAAAAATGACCAGCGTTCATCTCACCTAATTTGGTCATGTTGTCAGAAGGGACCATTTCCTGGAGAAGGATATCCTGCTTGGTAAAGTTGAGAGTCAGTGAAAAAGGTGAAGACCCTCAACAAGATGGCAATCCACACAGTGGCTGCAACAATGGGCTTAGGTATAGCAAGGATTGGGCAGCTGGTACATAGCATCACTATGACTTGGAGTCAACTCAAAGGCACTTAACAACAATGTATCCAACATTCTTCCTGTAGTGCCAACATGATATAACCTTGATAGGATAGCCTGAGAGCTCAATTTTGACATCATTACCAACACAGTTTAGGGAATCAATCTAATTTTGTTCTGATACCAACTCTTTTGTGTATCAATATGTTGGTGTGTCTTCAACACAGACCAAATAACTCTTAAGTCTCAATACTCTCTGATACCAACCACAAATGCAATACTCTGATCCTATCCATCAAAGCTAGAGCATATTTCACAGGTTAAATATCATAGTCCTCTAGACTGCCAAGCCTTCTTAAGGCTTTTGACACCAACCATGTATGGGGATGGCAGACAATGGTCCTATAAGTATATTTGTATGATCCGTAAGAATTCCCAGGTGTATAGTAGAGCTGACAAGGGACAAGGTTGTAGTCACTTCTTGGTCACAGCCAGCTACCCAGATGGACCGAGTAGTTGAATTGGTGGGCTTGGGACCATAGTCGCAGGAGACATCAAGCTCAATTGGCATAACATACTACACAAAGCATTGTTCTACCTCCTACTTTGGCAAGTAGCAACTGGGATCTCAAAAGCCTGCAAGCAGCCATCTAGATGCAATGATGAGTCTCTCCTCATCCAGAGCAAAGAAGAATGAAGAAAACCAAAGATTCGTGGAAGCAATTAGTCCTAACAACTGGTATACCATGTGATCTGCAGCCTATACAACCATGAGACCAGAAGAACTAGATGGTGCCCAGCTACCACTGTCAGTCATTCAGAGTGGGATCTATGTAGGAGATCCTGGATAGAGACGGAGAACAATGTGGAACAAAACTCAAAATCATTTGGGAAAAAAAGGAGGGGGACCAGTTTTGCTGGTCTGATAGAGCTTGGTGAAATCCCTGAGACTATGGCCCCTAGCTGCCCTTCAGGTCTGCAATTGAACCCATACCTGTGGCATCCAGCCAAACAATAAACAGGCATATGAGTTGAACATTTACCTGAGGTAGATACACTCCTTGTAGAGAACAATCATGGGAGAAAGAAGGGCTGTTTATGCACAGGGAGACAGCTCAGGAGGCAGAAGTGCATGGAGGGATGGACACAGGGAAGAGGTAACTATAGGGAGGAAGTGGGAGGGGAGCTGTTGCATTGGGGTAAATTGTAGTCAATGTCATAAGACAAAGTGTATGTGAACTGTTGTATGGAAAGTGAATTTGCTCTGTAAATTTTCACCCCAATCACAATTACAAAAAAAAAAAAAAAAAAAGACTTTTGACACCAGCCATAAGTTTGAAACTCCTCATGATACTCTCACTTTTGACTTGCTGGTTATAAATTTAGTTTGTTTTTTTTTTTTTTTTTCTAGCACCCCAGGATACCAAACACAAATTTGGTGCTATCCAGCCCCACTTCACATCAGAAGTGTGGGCTTCCACTACTCTCTTGGATTTGATGATTCACTAGAACAATTCACAGAACTCAAGAAAGTGATATACTTATGATTACACTTTTATTGTAACAAAAAGATTAAAAATGAAGAGATACATAGAGAAATATCTGGAGGGTTCCCAGCACAAAGCTTCCATGTTCCATAGAGCACAGTACCCTCTCCTGTGCATTAATGTCTTTAATCAACCAGGAAGTCATGAAGGTTCAGAGTCCAGAGTTTTCATGAATGTTCCATTATGTAGGCAATTGCCCATGTGGTTGAACTCAACTTCTAGTCCCCCCTTCCCTGAGCTCAAGCTTATATCATGGGGTAGGTTTTTTTGCCTGGCCGGCCCTTGCTTAAGAATCACTTCATTGGCATAACCCTCAGATGTGGTCTGGAGGCTTCACGGACAACACAGTGTATATCCACTGAGGAAATTCCAAGGTTTTAGAGGTTCTGTCTCTGAAACCAAATACAATGATCAAATTCCTGGCTTAACAAGAATTATGAAGATGGCACGTGACTGGGCAGTGTTTCATTCTACTATACATAGGGTCACTGTGAGTCAGAGCAATAGCACTAACAAAAATAACATGATTTGGGATATGTCCAAAATGAGTGGACCTTCCAGACTAAGACACACTAGGAAGAAGGACATGGCAGTCTAATTCTGAAAAATAGTTGGCCACTGAAAACCTTATGAATAGCAGCAGAACATTTTCTGATATAGTGGTAAGAGATGAGCCCTTTATTGGCTGACATGACATAATTTAAAATGAGAAAAAAACAACTGGAAACATCCATTAATAATCGGAACATGGACTGTACAAAATACAAATTTAGAAAAATTGGAAATTGTCAAAAGTAAAATGGAAAACATAAACACTGGTATCCAAGGCATTAGTGAGCTGAAATGGCCATAGTAGATTCTAAGATTGAATCAGACACCCTTACAGTCTACTATGCCAGGAATGATAAATTTGAAGAGGAATGTGTCATATTCGTTGTGAAAAAGAACTTTTAAAGATCTATCCTGAAGTACAATGCTATCAGTGATAGGACAATGTCCCAATGCCTATAAGGAGATCAGTTAATAATATTATTATTCAAATTTTAGCACCAACCACTAAAATCAAAGACAAAGAATTGAAGATTTTTACCAACTTCTGCAGTCTGAAATTGATCAAACATGCAATGAAAATGCATTGATAATGTTTGGTAGACTGGAATGTGAAACATGGAAACAAAGAAGAAGGATTCATAGTTGAAAATATGGCCTTGGTGATAGACACCAAGCTGGAGATCACATGATAGAATTTTACATGACCAATGACTTACAAAATATGAGTTGGAATCAACTGGACAGCACCTGACAACAAGAATAGCAAAGTGGAGGGCACGAAGAAAAGGGGAAGAACCTCAACCAGATGAATTGACACAGTGGCTTCAACAATGGGCTTAAGCACAGCAAGGATTGTGAGGATGGCACAGGACCAGGCAGTGTTTCATTCTATTGCACATAGGGTCAATATGAGTCAGAATCAGCTCAATAGCACCTGACAACAACAAAAACTGCTGGATAATCTTCAGGTAATATGAAAGGTAACTTCCAATACCAATGCAAAACTCTGCTTCCTTCTTACTCAGAAGAATGGCTCAAACAAGACTGTATTCAAACTATAGAAGAGACTTACTCCAGCAGAATAGATCTAAAAGACTAACCCCTGGATAACCCCAACAATGAGTACTTCACCAATGGAAACAGTTTTGTTGAATATGGACAATGCAGAGCTGAATACACCATAGTGAACACACACAGAGTGGTGGAAGCTCAACCACTCCCTCCCAACACATTGGCCCAGAAGGCTGGGCTCTTTTCTCTCATCAGAGCTCTGCATTTGTCCACTGGACATCAGGCCTATCTATACTCAGTGCTGTAGAGTCGGATTTGATTCATAGCGACCCCTCCCTGGGTTTCCGAGGAGGTATCACTACTGAAGTAGCTTGCCCAACCCTCCTTTCAAGGAGTGGCTGGTGGGTTTGAACCGCCAGCCTTCAGGCCTATGTATGTATAAGACTACGCAATATAGGACTAGTTGTGGGACTATGCAGACTTTCCACGCCTTCCTAATCTTCCTCTGATAGAAGGAGCACTGATACCCCAAATTCAAAATATGTCTTTGGAATTGTTCATGCTAGTGGGGCCATTTGTTGTCCTCAGAAGGAAAGCCAATTAAAACTGTCGCTGCCATTCAACTGCTTTTAACTTCCATCACTCTGCTCAGAGAGATTGTGGTTATACACTACAAAGTACATCAACAAGATGATTCTGAAATTGCCAAGGGTAAGAAGAGGGCAGGTGCAACACCCAAGAAAGTCACCTGACAAGTCCCAGACCCCTCATTGTGGGACTATGCAGACTTTCCAAGCCTTCCCAATATTCCTCTGATAGGAGGAGAACAGATAACCCAGTAGTACCCCCTTCCCTGCACCCCATGCTACCAAAATATGGATTTAAAAAGGGTGTAAGTATAGGGAGCAACATGGACTGAAACGGATGGAAGATGACCCCAAATGGACAAATATTTGTCCCAGGAAACATTTTGTACCCCATACTAAAGCAGATACTTGATTCCACACACTTTGGAAAGGAAAGAATATTTGAGTGGATCTCAAGATAGATAGTAGGCAATAGTCTTTGAAAGATAATATCCCAGCTGACCCAAAATTGTTCTGTTTGTGCCACCAATCATAATAAAAATTCAGCTTCCCTGGGCCTGGGAGTCCAGGCACAGGAAACAGCACCAGGGGAAGAAAGGCAAGTTGACTTTACTGAGATGCATTAAAGAGTCAGGGCTTATAAGTACCTCCTTGTGTTTGTGGACACAATCATTAAATGGACGAAACCTTCCTTTGCAGAACTGAGAAGGCAACAGAAGTAATAAAATGTTTATTAAATGAAATTATGCCTAGACTTGGACTACTCTCCTGCATTGGAAGTGGTAATAGGCCCCATTTTATTGCAGAAGTTAGTCAAGGAATAGCAGAAGCCTCAAATATCAAGTAGAAACTGTGCTGCCCAGAGGCCCAGTCTAGTGAAAAGGTAAAAAGAATGAAATCAGACTCTAAAAAGACAATTTGCTAAACTATGCCAGGAAACTCACCTCACATGGACTCGAGTTTTACCTATAGCCAGCCCAATTGAGAATGAGAGTTGTGCCTAGAAGCAGACCCAAATGAAGACCTTGTGAGCTAGTTTATGGGAGACCTTTCCTTAGAAACTCTGAGTTGACTAATGGGAGCCAATTGCCTGTAACTGGTGATGTACACATAAAAGATATTTGCAGTCTTTCTCTGCTGTCTTCTCTTCTCATTCAGACAAGACCACCCACCTGAGAGCCTACTGCAGTCTTTTCACCTTTGTGAACAAGTGCTACTCAAGAGTTGGAGAAGAGAACTTCTACAACCAATGTGTGAAGGACTTTACTCCATTCTCCACATCATCCACACAGCCATCAAGCTTGAAGGAGTTAAGCCATGGATCTATCACTCCCGAGTGAAGAGAGCTCCCCCAAGTAATCAAGAGCCCAATACTTCACCGATGGAACACCAATGGAACTGTGAACCAGTTGAAGGATGTAAGTATTTGTTTAAGAGAAGCATGCCCAAATGAACTTTAGAATCCGAAAACTTTCTGCTGTTGAGATATTGGGCATTTGTTTCCTCATCATTTTTGTTTTGCTTTTCACTGTCATAAGACGTCAAGTTTTTGGTCCTATTTTATTTTGATGTTTTTTTTTTTTCTTCCCTTGAGAATCCTGGCCTATTTTATGAATATTACTTTTATGATATAAGTAAACACGAAAGTGTTTTAATCAGGAGAGTACTGTTTTGATCAATTTAAGATGGGTGTGGATCAGGGTCAGGTTAATAAGATATCATTTATGTTTATCATATCTTGCTTGTTAAATCACTTGTTTCTTTCTTTTGGTCAAAGTTGATGGGAATTTAATATTCTTATTGTTGTAGTTAGGTGCCACGGAATCAGCTACAACTCATAGCAACCCTATGTGCAACGGAATGAAACAGTTTCCAGTCCTGTGCCAGCTGCACGATCCTTGTTATACCTGAGCCCATCATTGCAGTCACTGTGTCAATCCATCTCGTTAAGGACCTTTCCCTCTTTCATTAACCTTCCACTTTATCAAGCATGATATCCTTCTCCAGGGAATGGTCCCTTCTGATAACATGATCAAAGTAGGTGAGATGAAGTCTGGCCATTCTCGTTTCCAAGGAGCATTCCGGCTGCACTTTTTCCAGGACAAATCTGTTAGTTCTTCTGGCAGCCCATGGTACTTTCAGAGTTCTTTGCCAACATCACAACTCAAAAGCATCAACTCTCCTTTGGTCTTCCCTATTCATTGTCCAGCTCTCTCATACATATGAGGTGATTAAAAATACCATGGGTTGGGTTGTTGTTGTTTTGCCGTTGAGTCGGCCCCAACTCATAGCGACCCCTCCTTGGGTTTCCGAGGCAGTATCACTACGGAAGTAGGATTGCCCAACCTTCCTTGTGAGGAGTGGCTGGTGGGTTTGAACCGCCAGCCTTCTGGTGAGCAGTCAAGTGCCTTAGGCACTATGCTACCAGAGCTCGTTAGGTGCACCTTAGTCTTCAAAAAGACATCTTTTGCTCTTCAGCACTTTAAAGAGCTCTTTGCAGCAGATTTGCCCAGTGGAGTATGTTGTCTTATGTCTTGATTGCTGTTTCCATTGGTATTGATTGTGTCACCAAGTAATATGAAATCTTTGACAACTTCAAAGTTTTCTCCATTTATCATGATCCTGCTTATTTGTCCAGTCGTGAAGATTTTTGTTTTCTTTATGTGGAGAAGTAATCCATACTGCAGACTATATGTAGTCTTTAACCTTCATCAGTAAATGCTACAAGTCATCTTGAATTTCAGCAAGCAAGGTAGTGTCATCTGTATATCATAGGCTGCTAATGAGTCTTCCTCCAATCCTAATGCCCATTCTTTTTTATATAGTTCTGCTTCTCGGATTATTTCTTCAGCATACATATTAAATAAGTATGTTGAAAGGATACAACCCTGACACAGTCCCTTCCTCATTTTAAACCATGAATATCCCCTTCTTCTGTTCAAATGGCAGCCTCCTGTTACAGGAGAAACCTCCTATCTACAAGCTCCTCATGAACACAATGAACTGTTTTGGAATTTCCATTCTTCTCAATGTTATCCATAATTTCTAATGATCCACACAGTTAAATGCTTTTGCATAGTCAATGATACACAAGCTAACATCTTTCTGGTTTTCTTTGCTTTCAGTGAAGATCCATCACATCAGTGATGGTATCCCATGTTCCATATCCTCTTCCAAATACTTCCACTTCTGGAAGTTCCCTGTCAATACTTGCACTGCTACAACCATTTTTGAGTTATCTTCAGCAAGATTTTACTTGCATGTGATATTGATTATATTGTTGGATAATTTCCACATTCTGTGGTATAGTAGTTAAGTTTATGTGTCAACTTGCCTGGGCTTAGTTGAGTGGCTCAGCAGCTGGATACAGTTATTCCCCATGGAGAAACTAGTAATTAACTCCATGGTGGAATCTATTGGAACAGCTGAGTAGCTGCTTTAGGGATGTGGTCTGCTTCCTATTTATAAGAAACAGCTTTGGGAATGGTCTCTAGCTTTTTGTCACACTTGAACCCTGCGTGTAGCCAAGTCATTGTTCAATAGCCTGCCATGCCCTGCCAATCTTGAGACTTCATCTGGACTTGAATTAGTGGCCTGCTATGTTGTTTGGTAACATTGAGATTGTGGTTTTTTACTTGTCAACTTTGGGCTTGTCAGCCTCAGTAGCCAGTAGCTGTCTGAGTCAAGAAAAATCTCCAGCTTTAGTGGGTCGGGATCAGAAGGCAGAGCTGAAGCCCAAGGTTGAGGGGCTTTCACCCAGCCCCTAGGGCCTGGCACTTTGAACTTGGACTCAAAACCTCCAAAATTGTAAGAGAATAAACTCCTGTTTGTTCAAGCATCCCATTTGTGGTATATTCCTGTCAGAGAGGCACTAGGTAACCAAAGCATGTGGGATCACGTTTCTTTGGAATGGGTACAATTATGGATCTCTTCAAGTAATTTGGCCAGTTAGCTGCCTTCCAAATTTCTTGGCATAAGTACCTCCAGTGTAACATCCATTTGTTGAAACATGTCAATGGGTAATCTATCAATTCCTGGAGCCTTGTTTTTTGCCAATTCTTTTAGTGCAGCTTTCACTTCTTTCTTCAGTATTATTAGTTCTTGACCTTATGCCACCAAGGGGACACTACATGGTTTAAAATCAAGAAGGGAGTGCGTCAGGGTTGTATCCTTTCTCCACACTTATTCAATCTATATGCTGAGCAAATAATCC
>NW_006921673.1:2839250-2847572 GCF_000298275.1 Orycteropus afer afer | reverse complement strand
TCAACCAAGTCCAAAAGAGCCAAAATATGACCTTGAGTATATCCCAACTGAATTTAGAGACCATCTGAAATATATATTAGACCCATTGAACACCAATGACTGAAAACCAGATGAATTGTGGAATGACTTGAAGAAAGAACATCATCCATGGAGAAAATAAAAGGTCATTAAACAGATAGGAAAGGAAGAAAAGAACCAAATGGACGTCAGAAGAGACTCTGAAACTTTCTCTTGAACAAAGAGTAGTTAAAGGAAATGGAAGAAATGATAAGATAAAAGAAATGAACAGAAGATTTCAAAGAACAGCTTGACAAGACAAAATCAATTATTATAATGAAATTTGCAAAGACCACTCCTCAGAAGGAAAGTTGGGCAATCTACTTCTGTAGCGATAATGCCTCGGGAACCCAAGGAGGGGTTGCTGTGAGTCGGGATGGTACATAACAACAACAACAACAGAGTTAGAAAACCAAAGGGGAAGACACTCTCAGCATTTCTCAAGCTGAAAGAACTGAAGAAAAAATTCAGGTTTTGAATTGCAATGTTGAAAAATTCTATGGGCAAAATATTGACTAACACAGGAAACATCAAAAGAAGATGGAAGGAATGAATACATCAAGTCACTATATCAAAAAGAGTTGATTGATGTTCCCATAGCATTACACTTTGAACATCAGGCCAAAACCAAGGGAGCCTCCATAATTAATTCTGACAAGAGCTCTATTCTAATACAATATAATGTGTTGATGTCCCAAACTTGACCACTCTTTGCGTACATTGGACTCCCTCATATCCCACAGCTTCAGTAGGATGTTGAGCCCATTGCAATCACACTTGGTCTCTCACTATTCAAAGTCATACATGGGCTGATGAATATGGAACTACCATTGAATACGACACCCCAGTTAAAGTCATAGCCAATAATATAGGAACTCTTTTGACTGACCAAAACATCGCAAAGACTATCTTCCTGTTTTTCTCTACTGCTTATTCTCTTCAACATCTGGGTTTGTACTGGCTCTGTGGACACTCAGCTTTCAAGAATTAACTAGCTAATCATGAAGGTTCCTGCACTCTGGGATGGAAATGGGTGAGACGAATGTATTTCTGCTCTTTAGAAGGAGTCCTCCATTCCACCAGAAACAGTTACAGGTATCAGTGTAGATGCATGACCTATCTTGGAGCACTTGGGAAAAGGCCCAACAAATCCTACTCCCCATGACGGAGGTTGTGGAAAATTATGATGACTTATATTTTTTTATATCAATTTGTTCAAAATATGTTTCCTTAGAAACTGTGGATAATTCTACCTCTGACATAACTCTACCTTATTAACTGAAATTAGCTTTATGCAAACTGTGGTGCTCAAACAACAAGCTGTTTTATACCTTATGTTACCAGCACATGGAGGAATCTGTATATACATTAATGCTAACTTTTGTTTGATGGTTAATAGAATGACCAACAAGCTATTCACTGGACTATTTGTAAATTACAAGAAGATGAAACAACTGTGCATTCCCTACTTTCGGCCAGATTTTACTTGGCTTTTATCCTGAATACCTAATATAGTTTGGCTAAAATCTTTGTTTGTTATGATAATTCCCATTTAGCCTTACTGCTTTGTACAAGCTGTTGTATTCAGTGTTTGTCTACCTGTATGTCCTTTCTCAAGGCCCAAGTCTCCAAGTTACTTTACAAAAACATCCTCCTTTAATGCTTTCTCATTATATGGCCAAGAGATTCAGAGAGTTGAAGGTGCTCTACAAGGGTAAAGAAATTTCCAGTTGGTGGGAAAACAACTGGAAAAAATTAATATGTATATTAATAGTGGCTAAAGCACTTGACTGCTAACCAGAAGGCTGGCGGTTCAAACCCACCAGCCACTCCTCGGAAGGAAGGTTGGGCAATCCTACTTCCGTAGTGATACTGCCTCGGAAACCCAAGGAGGGGTCACTATGAGTCGGGGCCGACTCGACGGCACATAACAACAACAACAGCAAAAACAACATTAATATATTTAGCTAAAAAATGAGCTATGTCCAAAGAAAAGGAGAGAATTGAGAGAGCTCCTTACATTCCTCATGGTGCTATGTAATGGCAGACTTTCCTATGGAATAAGAAAGTAAAAGACGTTAGCTTGAGATGAGAACGAAAACTGTAAAACTAGGAAAAAGTGATTAAAGTAGCTTCAAGCTGGCCAAGTAAGTACAATGTAAATCCTTGCTGCTAGTAACCTTTCAATGGCACATGCCAAAAAAGCATCCCCTGGCAGCCATGACATTGTTTCCCCACTACACCTCAACAGATGCTAATTAGTTCTTAAAAATGAAATATTTTACTTGTCACTGTACATATATGCATGATTGCTTTGTTTTGAACTATATAAAAACAGAAGTGATTTATATTTCAGAGAACTAGATATTGGGGGTGGGTTGCAGCACCCTTAGTCCGATCATAGCCTTGATCTGTTGTAAAGTGAAGCTTCCCTAGGGTGTGGCCTGCAATATTTCTCATCTTGAAAGAGAGAAATGGAGAGAGAAGGGAGCAGAGAAGGGACACCTACTACCACCAAAAAGAGCAGCCAGAAACAGAACTTGTCCTTTGGTCACAGAATTCCTGTGCTGGAATCCTCCTAAGGCCAAGAGCCACAGAGCAAGAAAGTATTCCCTTAGAGTCCACCCTCTGAATTCAGACTTCTAGCCTCCTAAACTTTAAGGGAACAAATTTCTGTTCGTTAAAGACAATCTCTCATGATATTTGTGTTATAACAGCACTAGATTCACCCTCATATATATATTTATTTAATTTTGTTTTGATATATCTGAGTGAACAGGGTAGTGTCCTCCTCTATTTACTGGTTGGAAGAGCACTCAGGCACTCACCATCTGTCTCATGGTGGGTGTGACAGAGAATGGAAGTGTGTGCACAGATGTCTGCTAACTGTTCATGAAGAGCAGTTGAGGGTGAGTTGGACTGGTATTTGCCACTGTCAGTCAGTTGGTGCAGAAGCAAAACCCACTCACTCAGTGGGTGCAGCTGCAGGAGATGTGCTTATGGTTGTGTTATGTGGGCACAGTTGCTATCTCTCACTCAGACAAAACAACAACAACAACAATAATAATAAATAAATAAAAACAAGATAACAAGACACAAACAGCATAAACAAATCAGCACAATGGAAAAAAAATGGAAAGAAAAATGAGATGAAAAATTTAAAAAGACAAAGAGCAAGAGAAAAAAATAAACCTCAGATTATCTGGGGAGGGGTGTAAGAGAAAATTGGAAGAGTAAAATAATAATAAAGAAAAAATGAGAAAACTGCTAAAAGAAAAGCAAGGGATGGGAAGAACCAAAAGAAGAAAATAAAGAAAAAATAAGGCAACCAGGAAAATGGAAGCAGGGAACAAAAAAAAAAAAAGAAAAAAGAAAAAAGAACCAGGGAAAGGAAAGAGAAAAAAAAAGGAAGAAAAAAAATAATTTGAAAACAAACAGAAATAAAACTGGGTGTTAGGGTGGGGCAGGATAGGGTGGGGCAGGACACTCAGGCTCTTTCAGGGTATACAGACTGGGATGGAATTCTTGAAGGTCCAGAAGAAGGATGGAAGTGGTGGATGGCCCTACCTGAGTAACAATGGGAATATTGCCCCTTTTTAGTTGTCAGTCTCCAATGTGGTTGCCTGTGCTTTCCTTAGCAAGTAGATCCTATTCCTAGGTTGCTGGCCAGATTAGAAAGCCATTTGCAAATATTCAAAATGGCTTAACCCTCAGGACAGTGGAAAGTCCACAGCTCTATTTGTCACCTTATTTGCTATTTTCATTTCTAGTCATCAGCCATCAGTGCAGTTACCCATGCAGTCCTTGGCGAGTAGAGCTGAATTTTAGGTTGTTGCTCCAATCAGAATGCAACTTGGAAGTATTCAAATTGGCCATGCTGTCAGGACAGTTGATAGTCCGCAGCTCCGTTGCTTTCCTTATTCACTGTTTTCACTCAAGTTCTTCTGCTAGTTGGTATTTAATCCACTTCTCAATCCTTCCCTTCAAAGACCAAGATTCCAGGATTATCTTCAGTATCTGTTTCTATTGGTTTCTCATTTCTTTGTTGAAGAGGGTCTGTATAGCTTGTCAGCCTATTCCACCATCTTACTGGAAATCTTACAGCAGCACTAGAGAACTAAGACAGGTAGGGTATACTCAAGGTCATATTTTAGCTCTTGTGAACTTATTTTAAATGTCTTCAGCTTCAACTTAAAATCATATGACCAACTGATAGTTTGTTCCACTATTGGCCTCTGGCCTTGTTTTAACTGATGATATTGAGATTCTCCATTGTCTCCTTCCACACATGCAGTTGATTTGATTTCTGTGTATTCCATATGGCAAGGTTCACATTTGTAGTAGCTGTTTATATTGTTGACAAAACGTATTTTCTGTCTGTCAATTTGTCATAGTACAGTGGTTTGCATGTTGTTGTGATGGTGGAAGCTATGCCACCGGTATTTCAAATACCAGCAAGGTCACTCATGGTGGATAGGTTTCAATGGAACTTCTAGACTAAGAGAGACTTGAAGAAGGAAGAAGCAGTTCACGTCTGAAGAAAAATGGCCACTGAAAGCTATGAATAGCAGAAAATCATTGCTATAGTGCTGGAAGATGAGTATCTCAGGTTGGAATGTTCTCAAAATATGCCTAGGGAAAAGTTGTCTTCACAAAACAGAGGCAGCCTTAAAGACATGGATGGAATAAAGCTTTTTGGTATTTTCATTTGCTGACTTGGCACAACCCAAAATGAGAAGAAGCAGCTCCAAATAACCATTAGAATTGGAACATGGAATGTATGAAGTATGAATCTAGGAAAATTGGTAGTTGTGAAATGAAATAAATGTAAAGTGGAATGCATAAAGATTGATGTCCTAGGCATTAGTGAGCTGAAGTAGACAGGTATTGGCCATTTTGAATTGGAAAACCATATGGTCCTACTACACCAGGAATGACAAATTGAAGAGGAATGGTATCATATTCATCATCAAAATGGTATCACATTCACTCATCATCACATTCAAGATCTATCCTGAAGTACAGTGCTGTCAGTGATAGGATGATATCTGTATGCCTACAAGAAAGACTGGTTAATACTGCTGTTACTCAAATTTATGCACCAACCACTAAAGCCAAAGATGAAGAAGTTGAACAGTTTCACCAATTTCTGCAGTCTGAAATTGACAAAACATACAATACAGATGTATTGATAATTACTGGTTATTGGAATGTGAAAATTGGAACAAAGAAGGAGCATAAGGAGTTGTGAAATATGGTCTTGGTGAATGAAATGACCTCAGAGATCACATGATAGAATTTTGTAAGACCAACAACCTATATACTGTAAATCAACAGTAGTATATGAGAAAGAAGGAAAGTAAGCCAATTTGTCTTATTTTTTATTTATATTGTATCAGAAAGGTGAGCAGCAATAAAAAGACAAAATGTTAGTGGTGAAAGAAAGCTATTTTAACTGAATGGAAATTTACTCTTGCATTCATCAGACTAACTTAAACCACTTTTCTAAAAACATATGTAGTGGACAGAGCTTCCCTCTTAGTGTTAAGTTTATATTTATGCAGCAACTTTATAAGTACATAAAAAATTCACATCATGTAAGCTAAATTATCTTGCTGACACTTTTTTCTCCTTGTATGGCAAATTAATTCGAAAACTGTATCTGTAAGAACTATTTTGTAGGATGGAAGGCTACAGAGTATAAATTCATTGCAAAATGAGGTTTAAAAATAAAATTTCAAATTAAATAACCATTTTATAATGACACTAGGTGGCTCTAGGGCATGCTTTACTGGGCTATTAATACATGCCTTGAGCTGTTGAAGGCACCCTAGGCGTGCATTAATAGACACTAAAACACACCCTGTCATGCTTTAATGCTAAATTAATTAAGTGATAACGTGACTTGTATGTAGGTCTTTCCTGGTCAAGCAATTACAGAATGGAAGATATGAAGGTATTTTCAGACATTGTTTGACCAAACAATTGCATAAATGAGCAAAAAACGTTTTTAAAAGTAAAGCCACCCCACCCCACCACCAAGGTAGTTTCAAAACTAGTTTCAGGGCATAGAAGAGTAATTTTTGGTACTTTGATGCCATAGTCCTATCTGTTATATAAAGCTTTCCTTTTCAAACTTACAAATATATATGCACACATGATGACTTTGTTTATAAGTTTTTCATATGAATATCATTAGGTTGATCATTACATTATTAAAAAAAAAAAACCTCACTGCTGTGGAGTCGGACCAACTCATAGCGACCTCTCCTTGTGTTTCTGAGGTGGTATTACTAGGGAAGTAGATTGGTCAATCTTCCTTTCGAGGAGTGGCTGCTGGGTTTGAACTGCCAGCCTTCTGGTTAGTAGTCAAATAGTGCATTAGGCACTATGCCACAGAGCTCCTCATTAAGTTATAGATATTTGAGAAAAGCAGATTCAAAATATACAGTGCTTGCTGCAGTAAGCATGATACAGCCAACTGAATTTCTCCATAGCACTTAGGAATGCTCTCCATTATGCTTGTTTTTAATCTAATTCCTCTAGTGCTCAATTTTTCCTAAATTTAACTTCAGAATTACTATTAGTGAGAAAAAGTTCTTATAATTTTAAATGATAATTGGTTTGTAAATATATATACCATTCTTCACATGAAAAGAAGATAGGAAAATTATACATCAAGAAACACATTTAGTTTATAGGGTAGACTACCAGCTTTCCTCCCAATTTTGAACCAAGACTATTATCTGTTTTGTAAATTGATATATCTCAAGCTTCTAGAAAAATACTCGGTACACAGAAAACTCTACACTTGTCAAATGAATTAATAAATAAAAGAATGCTAACTATGTTTCAAGTACTATGTTAAGGAAAGAAAAATATGTAGATCTGGCCCTCAAATTGCTCACAGCCTCTCAAAGAAATGAATGCTTTTGTAAGTAGTTATGATAGAATCTTTATGTGTGTGTGTGTGTGTGTGTGTGTGTGTAAGTATGTATGTATGTAGGGCTGTCTGGTGGAGTAATGCCTAAGGCACTTGACTGATAACCAGAAGGCTGGTAGTTCAAATCCACCAGCCCACCAGCCACTCCTTGGAAGTAAGTTTGAACAATCTATTTCCATAGTGATACTGCCTTGGAAACCCAAGGAGGAGTCACTATGAGTTGGACCCAACTCAACGGCAGTAAGTTAGTGAGTTGAGTACATATGTAAATATATTTTTCACTTTCAAATTCATTTTGAGGGCAATATGAAAGGATTCATGGTGCCCACGTTGAAAGTTTTCATGTTCTTACTGGACTGGGTGGGAAGCTAGATTTCAGATAGAAAAAATTCAGTAAAGGAACAAAGGAATGGAAACTCACTGTGACAGGAGGGTTTGGGTTGAAGTGGAGTGGTGAGCCAGAAAAAGGAGGAGATGAGAATAGACTTTAAGCTTGAACTTGGACAGTGGAAATAGCAAATAAAAATTCTAAGTTCTTGAAGTCCTGCCAAGAGTTTTCACAAATAAGAGAGCAGTCAACTGTGTTCAGTGTTGCATTTGGCTTCATATATGAAAATCTGAAAAGTATTCACATTATCTATTAAGGGTTCCATGACTACCATTGCAAGAATGTGTTAAATAAAATGACAGCCAAAGAAGCAAGATCAGAGAATTAAAGAGTAAATAGAATGGTAAAGATAAATTTGAAGAAGCAAAAGGGTAGATGATCACTCTTTTATAATTAAAAAAAATAATAAAGGTAATCAACTCTGTATACTATTGGAGAACTGAGAGGAAACTAGAGTAAGAGCCAAGAGGAACACACATGTATCATATATTGGAAAGTAATATATGAAGGAGGTGACATCACAGATCACTTTGCAAGGAATAGGCCATTCAGCAAGTGATGTGAGAATAATGTAAAGTTATATCTTTACTTTAAACTACTTTAAACACACACATACACACACACACAAAGATTTCAGAAGCCTAACAGCCAAAGGACTCTTGGTGAATCAGTGGTTAAAACGCTTGGCTGATAACCAAAATGTTGGCAGTTTGGACCTAGCATCTGCTTTGTGGGTGAAAGATGTGGAAGTCCACTTCCATAAAGATTTACAGCCTTGGAAACCCTGTGGGACAGTTCTAATGTGTCCTTTAGGGTCACTATGAATTGAAATTGATTCATTGATAGTGAGGTTGGTTTTGATTGAAAGCCTAAAGCTAAGAAGTAAAACTTTTCAAGCAAAACATTTATTATATTAGTAAAAAAAAAAAAAAAA
>NW_006921673.1:2807888-2839142 GCF_000298275.1 Orycteropus afer afer | reverse complement strand
TAAAGACAAGTCACTGACTGGAAAAAAGTTATCTGCAATTTAATTAACTTAGAATTAGTATTCATATATATAAAAAAATCCTATAATTCAATATAAAAAATCCAATAGTAAAATAATAAATATATAAATAATTATTTACAAAAGAAGAAAACTGGATTACCAATAATTATATGGAAAGTTGCTTATGCTCACTGATTCTCAGGACTTATTAAAACAAGGAAATAGCATTTAATATTGATGCAATTGGCAAAGCTAAAAGTGTCTGATTGTTTATGGAAATATATAGCTACATCTAAAGAGACATTTAATAATGCCTATTAAATTAAAAATACATAAGCCACAGCAATTCCACCTCTAAATATATCGATGTGGCAAATCCAACACAAGTATAAAATGAGACACATAAAAGGAGATCACTTTAGCATGTATTCTCAGTGAAAATTGGAAAGAACACAATTGTTCACTAATGGAAGAATGGATGAAAAAAGTGCTATTGATTTCTCAAGAAGATTATTATAAAGTAATTAAAATGTATCAATATTGACAATCCCAAACATGATGTAGATGAAAAGAGTAATTTATCAAAGATTATGTAAAGGATCCACCACTTGTCTGTTGGTTTGTCATACTATGGTGGTTTGTGTGTTGCTGTGAGCCTGGAGGCTATGTAATCAGTACTTCAAACGCCAGTAGGATCACTCATGGCGGCCAGGTTTCAGTGGAGCTTCCAGACAAAGACAGACTTGGCCGTCCACTTCTCAAAGAATTTGCCAGTGACAACCTTATAAATAGTAGTGAAATATTGTCTAAATTATTACTGGAAAATTTTATGAATAGCTCTGAAACATTATTCTATATAGTGTTGGAAGATGAGCCCCTCAGGCTAGAAGGCATTCAAAATACGACTGAGGAAGAGATGCCTCCTCAGAGTAGAACCAACTTAATGATGTGGATGGAGTAAAGCTTTCAGGACCTACATTTACTGATGTAGCATGACTCAAAATGAGAAGAAACAGCTGCAAATATCCATTAATAATTGGAACATGGAAAGTACAAAGTATGAATCTAGGAAAATTGGAAGTTGTCAAAAATGAAAATGGAACACATAAAGATCAATATTGTAGGTATTAGTGAGCTAAAGTGGACTGGGTTTGGCCATTGTTTAGAAAACCATATGATCTACTATGCCAGGAATGACAAATTGAAGAGGAACGGGGTGACATTCATCAACACAAAGAATGTTTGAAGATGTATACTGAAGTACAATGCTGTCAGTGACAGGATAATATCCATATACCTACAAGGAAGACCAGTTAATACTATTGTTGCTGTTAGGTGCCGATGAGTCATCTCCAACTCATAGCAGCCCTATATACAGCAGAATGAAACACTGCGCAGTCCTGTGCCAGACCCATGATGCTTGCTATACTTAAGCCCATTGTTGCAGCCACTGTGTCAATCCAACTTGTTGAGGGCTTTCTTCCTTTCCTTTGGCCCTCCACTTTATCAAGCGTGATATCCTTCTGCTGGGAATGGTCCCTTCTTAAAACATGCCCAGTTAGTACTACTACTACTATTATTCAGATATACGTGCAAAGCACCAATGTCAAAGATGAGGAAATTGAAGATTTGTATCAACTTCTGCAGTCTGAAATTGACCAAATATGCAATCAAGATGTGTTGATTATCGCTGGTGATTGGAATGCAAAAGTTGTAAACAAAGAAGAATCACCAGTAGTTGGAAAATACGGCCTTGGTGATAGAAATAACACTGGAGATTGCATGATAGAATTTTACAAGACCAATGACAACATTCATTGCAAATACCTTTTTTCAACAACATAAATGGAAACTTTCCACAAGGACTTGGCCAGAAAGAGTACAGAGGAATCAGATCAACTACATCTGTGGAAAGGGGCAATCTTCAGCCAAAACAAGACTAGGAGCTGAGTGTGGAACAGATCATCAAGTGCTCATACGCACATTCAAGTTGAAGCCAAAAACAATTCAAACAAGTCCAGGAGAGCCAAATTATAACCATGAAATACCAGAAATACCAGAAAGATGTTTACTTGTGTTTTATTGACTATGCAAAAGCATTTGATTGTGCGGATCATAACAAATTATGAGTAACATTGAGAAGAATGGGAATTCCAGAACACTTAATTGTGCTCATGAGAAAATTATACATAGACCAGGAGACTGTCATTTGAACAAAACAAGGGGATACTGCATGATTTCAAATCAGGAAGGGAGTGTGTCAGGGTTGTGTCCTTTCCCCATACTTATTTAATCTTTATGCTGAGCAAACAATCTGAGAAACTGGACTATATGAAGAAGAACATGGCATCAGGATTGGAGGAAGACTCATTAACAACCTGGGACATGCAGATGACACAACTTTGCTTGCTGAAAGTGAGGATGCCTGAAGAACTTACTGGTGAAGATTAAAGACTACAGTCTGAAGTATGGATTACATCTCAACTTAAACAAAATGAAAATCCTCACAACTGGACCAGTAAGCAGCATCATGATAAATGGAGAAATGATTGAAGTTGTCAAAGATTTCGTGCTACTTAATTCCACAGTCAACACCAATGGAAGCAGCAGTCAAGACATATTTATTTCACTGGGCAAACCTGCTGCAAGAGATCTGTTTAAAGTACTGAAGAGCAAAGATATCTCTTGAAGACTAAGGTGCCAATAACCCAACCCATGGTATTTTCAATAGCCTCATATGTATGTGAAAGTTGGACAATGATAAAGAAGACTGAAGAAGAGTTAATGCTTTTGAGTTGTGGTGTTGGCAAAGACTACTGAAAGTACCATGGAGTTCCAGAAGAGCCAGCAGATCTGTCCTGGGAGAAGTGCAGCCGGAACACTCCTTGGAAGCTAGAATGGCCAGATTTTGTCTCACCTACTTTGGTCACGTTGTCAGAAGAGACCATTCCCTGGAAAATGATATCATGCTTGGTAAAGTGGAGGGTCAACAAAGAAGATATGGGCTCAAGTGTAGTTCAAGGACTGTAGTTCAGATGGATTCAAGGATTGTGAGGCTGACACAAGACCAGATAGTTTTTCATTCTGTTGTACATAGGGTAGCTATGAGTCAGAGCCAACTTGACAGCACCTAATAACACCACATAAAGGATAATAGTACTTATTAAAAATTGTAACTACATATAAAAACTATTTTTTTATGGCTTATATATGGTAACCATCAATTGTTTGTCAGTATGTCATACTATGATGGCTTGCATGTTGCTGTGAGGCTGGAGGCAATGCTACTGGTATTTCAAATACCAGCAGGGTCACCCATGGTGGACAGGTTTCAGCAGAGCTTCCAGACTAAGAAAGACTCATAAGAAGGAAGGGACCATCCACTTCTGAAAGTATTGACCAGTGAAAACGTTATGAATAGCAGTGAAACACTGTCTGATATATTACTGGAAAGTTTATAAATAGCTCTGAAACATAGTGCCAGAAGAAGAGACTCTCAGGTTGCAAACATCCATTAATAATCAGAACATGGAATGTGCAAAGTATGAATCTAGGAAAATTGGAAGTTTTCAAAAATTAAATGAAATGCATAAAGATTGATACTGTACACATTAGTGAGCTGAAATGGTCTGGTTTTGGCCATTTTGAATCAGACAACCATATGATTTTCTATGCCAGAAGGAATGTATAGGCATCAGATAGACTACATCTGTGCAAAGAGGTGATGGACAGACTAAATATCATCAGCCAAAAAAATGCAAGGAGCTCACTGTGGAACAGACAATCAATTGCTCCTATGCAAGTTCAAGTTGAGCTGAAGACAACTAAAACAATTCCATAAGCATCAAAGTATGATCTTGATTTTATCCCTCCTGAATATAGAGACCATCTGAAGAATAGATTTGACAGGTTAAACACTAATGAGTGAAAAACAGACAAAATGTGGGATGGCATCAAGAACATCATTCATGAAGGAAGCAAAAGGTCATTTAAAAGAGAGCAAAGGGAGAAAAGACCAAAATGGGTGTCAGAAGAAACTCTGAAACTTACCTTTGAATGGAGAGTAGCTAAAGCAAATAGAAGAAATGAAGACAAAAAAGAGCTGAACAGAAGATTTCAAAGAACAGGTAGAGGAGACAAAGTCAATTATTATAATGGAATGTGCAAAGACCTGGAGTTAGAAAACCAAAAGGGAAGAACACTCTCAGCATTTCTCAAGTTGAAGAACTGAAGAAAATATTCAAGCCTCGATTTGCAATATTAAAACATTTTATGGGCAAAACAGTGGTTGATGCAGGAAACATCAAAAGAAGATGGAAGGAAAACAGTCACTGTATCAAAAAGAATTGGTCAATGTTCAATTATTTTAGGAGGTGGCATATGGTCAAGAACCAATGGTACTGAAGGAAGAAATCAAAGCTGTGTTGAAGGAATTGGCAAAAAACAAGGCTCCAGGAATTGACATAATACCTACTGAGATGTTTTAACAGATGGATGTCATGCTGGAGGCACGTACTCTTCTATGGCAAGAAATTTGGAAGATAGCTACCTGGCTAACTGACTGGAAGTGATCCATATTTGTACTCTAAAAAAAGTGATCTAACAAAGTGTGGATATTATCAAATAATATCATTAATATCACATGCAAGTAAAATCTTGCTGAAGATAATTAAAAAAGGGTTGCAGCAGTTTATTTATAGGAATCTTCTAGAAATGTATGCCAGATTCAGAAGATGATGTGGAATGAAGGATACCATTGCTGATATCAGATGGATCTTTGCTGAAAGCAATACCAGCAAGATATTTACTTGTGTTTCAATGCAAATACATTTGCCTGTGTGGATCATAACTAATTATAGACAACATTGAGAAAAATGGGAATTCCAGAAAACTTAATTATGCTCATGAGGGACCTGTTCATAGACAAGGAGGTTGTCAGTTGAACAGAACAAGGGGATACTGCATGGTTTAAAATCAGGAAGGAGTGTGTCAGGTTTGTATCCTTTTACCATATGTATGCTTAGCAAATGATCTGAGAAGCTGGATTGTATGAATTAGAATATGGCATCAGGATTGGAGGAAGGCTCATTAACAACCTGTGATATGTAGACGATACAACCTTACTTGCTGAAAGTGAAGAAGATTTGAAGTAAATAATGATAAAGATTGAAGACTACATTCTGCAGTATGTATTGTAACTCAACATAAAGAAAATGAAAATCCTCACAGCTGGACTAATAAGCAGCATCATAATAAATTGAGAAAAGTTTGAAGTTGTCAAAGATTTCATATTACTTCATTCCACAATCAACACCAATGGAAGCTACAGTCAAGAAATCAGATGATGTATTGCACTCGGCAAATCTGCTGCAAAAGACCTCTTTAAAGTGCTGAAGAGCAAATATATCTATTTGAAGACTAAGGTGTGTATAACCCAAGCCATGGTATTTTCAGTAGTCTAGTATACATGTAAAAGCTGGACAATAAATAAGGAAGACCAAAGAAGAATTGATGCTTTTGAGTTACGGTGTTGGTGAAGAATACTGAATGCACCATGTTGTTGTTGTTATGTGCCGTCGAGTCAAACCCGACTCATAGCAACCCCTCCTTGGGTTTCCGAGGCAGTATCACTACGGAAGTAGGATTGCCCAACCTTCCTTCCGAGGAGTGGCTGGTGGGTTTGAACCGCCAGCTGTCTGGTTAGCAGGCAAGTGTCTTAGCCACTATGCTACCAGACCTCCTGAAAGCACCATAGACTGCCAGAAAAACTAACAAATCTGTCCTTGAACAAGTGCAGCCAGAATGCAGCATCTTGGAAAGATGTGAGGATGGCCAAACTTCAGGGGAGTAGTGATACATTTTGTCAAATGCTGGTCAGGTGAAGATTGAATTCATCAACTGCATGTCAAATAATGACCTTCACAAGAGCATTTCTGTTCAAAGGATAATGATAAATACGTCATTTGATTGAATTTAAGAAAGAAGTGGAAAAGAAGAGTTGGAGAAACTAAGCAAAGAAAACTGTTTTAAAAATGACTTTTGTTTATTTTATAAAGAGAAGCTCAGAAATGAGTTGATAGATGGAGAGGCAAATGAGGAAAGAGAAGGAGATTTTGAAGATGAGAGGAAAAAAATGGTTTGTGTATATGTTGATAGAAATAATAGGAGGAGAGAGATGAAAAGGATCTTGTGCCAAGTTAAGAATGGAGATCTGGCATTAGACAAGAGCAAGAAGAATGAACCCTTCATAATATGAAGACAGACAGAATATGTGGGTACAGAATCTTGTATAGAATTAGGATAGAGCTTAAGGAAGTTCTCTTTCAACTGCCTTAGTATTCTTGGTGAAACAAGGAGAGAGGTGCTCAGCTACCAGTAGGGACAGAGAAGGAAGAGTTAGAAGTATGGAGTGAGAGAGATTATATGAATTATCTGACTAGGTGAGTGGGTGATTGAATGGACTCTGGAAATATAGCAGCATTGCTGGACATTTTACTACACATACTTTACATTAAAAGACAAACTTGCATTAATGGCCATGATTTTAAAGTGAAACCAGTCAACATGTTTATGTGTTATTCTTCAGCTATGTTCAGTATCTTAGATGCAGTAGCAATGAGTTTTATTTGTTTAAGGTTGGTATTTTGCTGAAATTTTATGATAAAACAAAAGATAGAAAAGAAAATTGTGGACGTTTGCAAAGAAACAGTTAAAATGGTTGTCTGTGGAATTCAAGCTGGTTAAGAAAGAAAGGAGCTCTGGTAGCATAGTGCCTAAGGCACTTGACTGCTAACCAGAAGGCTGGTGGTTCAAACCCACCAGCCACTTCTCAGAAGGAAGATGGGGCAATCTACTTCCGTAGTGATACTGCCTCAGAAACCCAAGGAGGGGTTGCTATGAGTCAGGTCCAACTCGATGGCACATAACAACAAGAAGAAAGAAAGGGAGGAAAACAGAAGGGTGAATGGTGTTGAAAAGATGATGGAATCGTAGTCTGTCAGGACTAGCGGAGTGGAAGGATTGCTGCAGTTGGTATGCTAGAGAAAAAGAAAGAGAGAAAGCTGGAATGATGGGAAGTATTCATCAGGGCATGGATGTCTGATGCTGGGATTTTGAAGTATCTAAGTTACTGGCAAAAATATTGACTTGTAGTTAGAGGAAAATGCAAAGAAAGAAAAGAGGTATAGGAAATCTTTTGACATTTCACTCTGGGAAAATATAGCTCCTTTTCCAACCTCAACTTATTCCTTTTTAGCTGTCATGGAGTTAATTCCAACACATGGCAGCCCGGTGTGTGCAAAGTAGAACTACCCCACGGAGTTTTCAAGGTTGTGATATATCAGAAACAAATTGCCAGGCCAGTTTTACGAAGCACCTCTGGATATGTTCAAATCTCCAACTTTTTGGCTAATAGTCAAGTGCATAAATTTTTGCATTACCTCTGCAAACATATCGTACTCCTAAATTGTCTCTATTCTTTCTCTTGTCTTTGAAGGAGATAGTAAAAGAAGAAAGCAATGAAGAGGAAGTTGTGTACCCAAAAGAAGGAATGGCACAACAGTTCAAGAATGCGAGATGTAAAAAGACGTCCATTGTCTTTGTTCATACTTCTTTTCTGCTTGCTCCAACCTTGCTCTTCCAAGCTTCTACACTTTTAACCTCACAACCCTAGAAGAGTACACTTTTTGAATGCATCTCCACATTTATAGTTGTTAGAAAAGTTTGGTCAAATTGGGCTAAAAACATAAAACTTATCTTTACAAATACCTTTTCAAGTATATATCTATTAAGTCAATAATAACTCATAAGTCGAACTGCCCCATAGGGCTTCCAAGGCTATATAATCTTTATGGAAGCTGACTGCTGATGGCATAGAACTACAGACATTCCAGTTACCAGCCTAGTGCTTAATCATTGTACCTCAGGACTTATTACATCTATTAAAGTAGCAATATAAAGAAAACTTTGTAATATGTTTATTGGGAAAAGTCAATTGTAGCATTCTTTGGAAAAACAATTTAGTTTTGGAATCTTCAATCAAGCATCTTCTGAAATTACACAACAATACCAACATCACTAGAAAAAGCAAGTGTCTGACACAATTTTAAATGAGGGTGAAACATTCTTGTGAGGCACACATGCTGTTAGAATATCTCTTGACACCACATTGTAGGAAATCTAATTTATTAAAAAGCAAATTTGAGAAGAAGGAGAAGAAAATACATAAAATTTAAATCCAGCTGATGAGTCCTTATTGTTTTCTGTATGACTATTAAGTATCCTGAAGTTTCTGAGAAAATTATTGTCATTTATGATATAACCACTAAGTTGATGTACAAAATTTAATCTTCCAATTTAAACTTTATAACTCTACCTTCTGCAAGCATAGAAATATCTGGTGCTGGGTTTTGTTCGCCTTTGTAGCATGTTCATTGAAGGAACAATTTGCTACATTTTGTTCAAAGTCAATGGGACTTCCATCAGTGAAAGATTTAGGCAGTCTCTACAAAATGAACATTTGGTTTGATGTAGCTTGCTGTGACCCACAGCTGTAACAAACAGCTGTGTCTGCTCAGACTCCATCCATTAGGCAACTCCATCATGTAATGGAATCTTAGTCACAGAGTGCCTACAAAACAAAAAAATTCACAAGGTCATTTTAGAAAGAGAAATTATGTTTACTATAAACACTTGATTAAAAATCTGAGATTTTATGGGATTTTGTGTATAATGGAAATATGAGTGCCACTGATAATTTACACAATCTAAGTGCAGAAGAAGTATTTAAAAGTAATCTAACCATGCAGTTTAATCAAATGCTATTTTTAATACATCAGTTGTAGATCAGCAAATGGAATCAATACCGATTTAAGGAAAACGATTAGAATTATACAAAATACAAAAAGACTCCACTGCTTGAGTACTCAAATTTCTCAAAGTAGATGAGATTTGCTATCTAAGGAAATTTTCAAGAATATCACCAACTAAGACAAGATTTGGAAAAATGTTAGAAGGGAAGATTTAATTGACATGAGAAAATGAGATCATGGAATCATTAAATGTTACAATATAATCTCATTGAATTTCTAGTATATAAAATATGAAGCAACTATGTTAATAACAAAACATATTTTCTTGACTAATGGGCAACTGTGAGAAAGAAATGGATAGTGCAAACTATTCAACATCCAAAGGAGCAAGTGCTCTGATTCTAAGTGACCACTGTTGGGTTTCATGAAAAATATTCCAGAAGTAGAGATGCAATTTCTCACTGCAGTATTATAGCAGACAACCTGGATACAAATAGCCTGTTGGGAGCTGACCGAAGCCAATCTCTTCATTTTCCAGTATCATATTCTTCATGGCAGGTAGGGATATTCTTCAGTAGAGATAGGTAAACACTACACGGCTTCTCACCTAGCACCTTGTTGCCTGGTAGAGAGATATAGGGAAAATAAGTTTCAGCCCAAATTTGGCCTTCCTAAAAAGACAATAAAAATAATTATGTGGTATGTTTCATAAGCTCAGTGAAGTTTCAATTCTTTGTGCTTTCAGGTGCTCTGATAGCACTTTCCAGGAATGTGCTAACCTAGAGGCAAATGAAATTATATTGAAAATCAGGATTCAGCTGATATGCTTATTAGAGTCAGGGGACAAAGTCAACCTACAGGCATTTGGTCCTGAGGCACTTTCAGAATCCTAAGGCAGAGCATCAGTCAGAAGGGCGTAGTCTTTTGTTACCCTTATAGTTTTATACCCTATTCATGGAAAGGCAGGATGCTTATACAATATTTCTAGCCAGTAAGCTTCTTGAAATCACTCATTACATCAATGTCTCATAATAATAGTATTTCTAATAATATTTCTGCCTGTTGTTATTCCAGTTTCAGTGTTACTTATTTGGAAATTTGTTTATTTGGCAATTAGCGTTTTCTAGTTTGTTTATCTTCCTTGTGTTAGGTGCCATTGAGTCTGCTCTGACTGACAGCGACTCCATGTACAACAGAACGAGATGCTGCCTGCTCCTGTGCCAGCCTCACAATCCTTGCTATACAATCCTTGATAAATTGAGTATTCAGAAAATAATGACAGAGCATGTAATTATTAAGACAATATATGTAAATATTGGTTAATTGCTTTCTGACATTTACTATAGTACAGAACCCTAATAACAGACTTTTGTTCTTTCTTCAGTAACTTGTTTTCTCTGGCTAGATAATTGTGGATTGTTTTCTTAATTCTTAAAATTAGAAAATATTTCCAAGATATAAGCATGCTGGATCTTTTTCTTGAGATAGAAACATTCTAGCATTCCTGCTGAGAGTATGACTAACCTTTTTGATCAGTATGGTCAGATCTTTTGACAACTTAGTTTTCTTCAACTATATTTATGGGTTTTGCTTCTATTCATATTATTCTATTTTATTTCTTTAGGATACCTATAAACTTTTTGGTTAGACCCTATTTCTTCATGCTAAATATCTTATGAGAGCTCTGGTAGCATAGTGCCTAAGACATTTGACTGCTAACCAGAAGGCTGGTGGTTCAAACCTACCAGCCACTCCTCAGAAAGAAGTTTGGGCAATCTACTATCATAGTGATATCACTTTGGAAACCCAAGGAGGGGTCACTATGAGTTGGGAACAACTCGATGGCACATAACAACAACAAATATATTATGGTTTTCATGTCTGTCCTATCTCACTGTACTCTAAAAAAAACCTCATTTGTTCTTTATGTTAACAACATGACTTCTCTATTGTCCATTCAACTTTTCATTTCCTTGAGGATTTTAATTATTCTCCACATTTTTACATATGTGCAAAACTTCCACAACTCATTCAGCTCCCCTTTCAAGTATGCTTTTTGCTTCTGCAAGCCATTTGATTTTTTCCTTGGCATGTTCACTCTTGTTTCCCAGTGAGTTTGTTTTCAAAACTATGGTCAAAATGTTTTCTAAATTTTTTTTTTTGGCTTTTGTATATGGAATCATATTAAAAGCCCAGTTCTTCCTTTGAATCATTGGAATGACATTGCATTTTTTTGGTCTAGTAATATTTTTTCTCATGGATTTATTACTGGCTTACTTATTTCTATTTATTAATTACTTATTTTTAATTAATTTTTCAAATTTTAAGAAGCTAATAATATCCTATATTTACTAGCAGTGAGAGTTTGTATTACCTGGGAGTCTTGACTCAGGTGTTAGTGAAGTCCTCTTTTTCATCCTAGTTAAATAACATGCTGAAATGTATCACTCCTTTCCAGAAGAAGAAAGCCATCTTGTTCAGCTATGCTACATTTAGCTGTTATTTCTTTCAGTGTTTATAATCTCTACTTCACTGATACTATGAACATGCAAAATGATAATCTTTAATATGTATTGTGACTCTTGCTACAGTGTTTTGCCTATGGACACCCCAATGTTTAGGATACAATACCACCATAACTTCTATCCCTTCTCATACCACCTTTTAATTGTCTGAAATACTTCAAATTGATTAGAAATTTAGAAAGTTGGAAAGGAAATAATACTATCCTGAGGACCAAACAAACATTTGATGTGGACAGATACATCTATTTGACTTTGGAATTAGATAGTCTCTAGAGGTCTGAATGAGAGAGCAAAGTTAGAGAAAGCATCAAAAGATTCAAGTGCTTTCAGTGTTTTTGCAGAAATGTGCATTGTGCTGCATTACTAAGCTGAACTTGCATAAGTAACGGATTGCTTTTTTACTCTAGCTCTAAATTTCATAGTTTGTGAAACTTCCTTGAGGGTTCAGGAAATTGATTGCTGTAAGTCTTAGTTTTAGTTTTATTGTTTGTCTTTCTCTCTACCTTAGTATCTTAGTGAGATGTTGAGAAAGAGAATGAGTTAAGGGTGTCCTGTGAAATGCCACTTAAACTGAAATTATCTATGTCTGTTACTTTATTATTCAACTTCATTATTCTTTTTCACTTGAATTATTTTAACAGCCAATTAACTAGTTCCCCAGCCCCATTTTCCTCCCCACCCTGGTACTACCACACTGACACCAGGCAGATTCCGAAAGAACAACTACAACAACATAATTCACCATGACCTTATCTTTTAGCTGCCACTGGAATAAAATTCAACCTTTTCAGATTTCATTAAAAAAAAAAATGTTCAAAATATAGCTGTAAACAATATCCAACTTTATTTATCATTACTTATCCGCCATTCACATATATACTTTTTTTGAGGGTCTTCCCCTCTTTTTTTTTTTTTTATTTCTACAGAGCAGAGTTTGTTTCACATTTATATATTCTTGCTCCCTTTTTCCCTTCATTTTTGAGAATTGAATGTCTTACTAATCTTCAGAGGTGAAAGACTATTTCACCACACTGTGCCTTTTTTCATACTGTTTTTGCCATTTTGAATGTTTTGGGACAATTTCTTCATTTAGAAAACTACTATCTATCCTTCAAGACTCATCACAAGTGTCATTTCTGCATTATGATCTGTAAGATAGATATAATAATTTTTTCCAAATTTATTTGATAAGAAAACATTTTTAACTCAAACAAATCTTATAGAGCTAATCATCTATAAGAACTAATTGGAGAAGAATACTAGGCTTTAGTGCCAATTACATTAATAGGCTGGAGATAAAGGAGATTTAAGCAGGGCCCAATGTTAAGATTGAACATTCAGTCTGGTTCAAGGCTGAATAGATCATCTACAGACTATACCTGTATAGTAGGGTTAGCAGGTCTGACAGATATATTATTTTACTATTTTGACTGGCGTGAGTGCAGTTTCAGAGGCTTCCATCTGAACTTCACAATAAGGTTAGGAAGCAGTAGTGTTTTAAAGTAAAGACTACTTTTTCCTGATCAAAATAGCACAGAAATTACTTAAGAACTATCATAATAGCACTGTTTAAAAAATTACTTTATTCTCTCTTACTTTCAAAAGAAAATTATAGTAATGACAGGCCAGATCAGGATTACCTGCTCATACAGATTTTTCTGGCCATCTGGTCCTGCTCATTCATACTCATCCTTTCTGTATCACTTCCATTTTTATGATAGAAAGCTACTGAGTTTACATGAATTTATGGGTTAGTAGGTCTGACAGAACCCAACTTACAGTACACAATTCCCATGCCCGTTTATTTGATTTCCCATGGTTGGGTGCTGCATTTTTATCAGAGCCAAATATCAGGGTAGGAGTTCTTTTTCAAAAGGCATATAATTCTCTGCTACAGATAGCGTGGCTTCACCCAATGACCAGAAACTGTATTTTGACACTTTTACTGGGACTTATCACAAGCTTCACGTGGCATCTTTTCCCACCACTGAAGCTTTTTAATACAAGTGTTTGCTTAGTCATATGGCCCACACAGAATAGTTGTATCACCACCTGTGCCTGCTCAGGCCCTTCCTCGCTCTGACACCACTCAAACCTGACAGCCTTTCATTTGAGCCATTATAAAGGCAATCAGGATACTCTCAAAGAATATTCTGCTTCTAGAATGCAAAGCCCAACAAATAGTGTGCTTCTTTCTTTGTGTAGGAAGTGAAAAATGCAATAATTTGTCTCTTACTTTGTAGGAGATGTCACAGCATGACCCTGATTGTTGGGACCACCTCCTCTTAAATTTTACTGCTGGTACAGTTCCCTGGATCTTTTTAAAATTTAATCCATACCCTCTTAAAGTCATGTGTCTTCTTATGGTCTTCATCATGGTAACCACCTCTTGCTTGTCTGGACAGATTAGCATAATATAATCGATGTAGTGATCAATGTATACTACAGGATATCCAGATGGTTCTGATCTCTTTGGATTTTATTATGATGAAGGGTAGGGGAGTTAGCAGACCCCTGGAGAAAAGCTATAATTGTATATTGTTGCCTTTTTCATGTGAATACAAATGAGATCCTATTTTCTGATTGGAATAGAAAAAAAAAAAAAAGTATTGTCCAAATTAGTAGTTTCCTATCATGGACCTCATACAATAGAGCAGAACCACCCCATAGGATTTCAAAGGCTATAAATCTTTATGGAATGGGAGCTCTGGTAGCGTAGTGCCTAAGGCACTTGACTGCTAACCAGAAGGCTGGCTATTCAAACCCACCAGCCACTCCTTGGAAGGAAGTTTGGGCAATCTTACTTCCATAGTGATACTGCCTCAGAAACCCAAGAAGGGGTCGCTATGAGTCAGGTCCAACGCGACAGCACATAACAACAACAACAAATTTTTATGGAACCAAACTGCCTCATCTTTCTCCCATGGAGTGGCTGGTGAGTTCAGACCACTGACCTTTCGATTGTTGTTGTTGTTGTTGTTATGTGCTGTCGAGTCAGCCCCAACTCATAGCGACCCTTCCTTGGGTTTCCGAGGCAGTATCACTACAGAAGTAGGATTGCCCAACCTTCCTTCTGAGGAGTGGCCGGTGGGTTTGAACCACCAGCCTTCTAGTTAGCAGTCAAGTGCCTTAGGCACTATGCTACCAGAGCTCCTGACCTTTTGATTAGTAGTAAAATATTTTAACCACTACCACCAGAGAGTGCTTTCCTTGAACCTAAGGTCATGTTAAATGTCTCTAGAAAAATAACATATCTGGAATAGCAGCTGCAAATTAGGCTACCACTTAGGTGAGTTTGCAGTAGTACACTCTCATCTTTTGGAATATAACATATTTCTTCAATGGCCAAATTGGTGAATGAAATGGAAATAAAGTAGGAAGTACTAGTCTGAAGCCTTTAGGTCTGTTCTGTCCAAAAGATAGTCACTAGATACAGAAAAACTAATTTCATTTCCTCAGTCATGAAAGGCAGATGTAAGTGCTCGGTAGCCATTTCTATCATTGTGGAAAGTCCCATTGGACAATACTACTTTAGATTCTTAAGGGTAGTACTATTTTTGGCCACTTCCTCACCCCAGGATATAACATTGTTTTTGATTTACTATTTTGAATGGTGTGAGTGCAGTTTCAGAGGCTTCCATCTGAACTTCACAATAAGGTTAGGAAGCAGTAGTGTCCAAGTTGTTTACAGTGAAGGTATAACAATTACCTATGTAGGCCACTCAATTTACCATCTTCATTCATTCACCCAGACTATGTTCAGAAGGCACTAAGTGAGGCAGGGGGATTATAGAGTTGGACGAGGTTTATCATCAGGACTGTAACAACCAATTCCCTTTTTTATGCAGAATTGCAAAACCTTCCTTTATGTTCCAATGCACCTGTGCAGACCTTTAACAGTGTGTAGTGCAATATAGAGTAACAAAGTTATTTTCTTATTTTTTTTTTTTTAAATATTAAAACAATAAGAATAAATGAATAAACTGTCATCTAGTAACAAATAAGTTTGTATCCTTTTGTTTACCTCCCTTATTCTCTTTTGGAGGATTTCATAATTCTACTTTCACTTCAGGGCCTTAGGCTCATATTCTCAAGATATTTGCTTTTATCCACGACTGGCATTAAAAACAAACAAACAAACAAATAAATAAATGACAACAAAAACAGCAATAAAAACCATGAAATTTGGAGGTTTACAAATCTGATTTGAATTCTGATTATGTTATTTGCTAGATAATAAACAGTCATATTATATCTGAAATTTGGTTACTTTGTGTGTAAAATGGATATGTTGGTGTCAGAATGCTCTACCTCAAAAGGCAGTTATGAGGGATCAAGTGATATAGTTTGGATGAGGGTTTTCAACGTCAGCCCTATTGACATTTGGGCTGGATAATTCCTTTTTTTGAGGGGGAGGCAGTCTCACTAGATGCCAGTAACATCACCACCATGCCTGGTTGTGACAACTAAAAATGTTTCCAGACATGGCCAGTGCCCTGTGGGAGGTGAAAGCACACGAGATTGAGAATCACTGCTTTCAATGAAAGTACTTCATAGATGGTAAAAAGTATGCAAATTGGAGTTGTATATTTAGTTTATGATTTATTTATCCACCAATACCTGGGGACCTGTATGCATAAACATCATTTAATTGATTTCCTATAAGGCCAACACAGTACCTTGTGCTGGATATGCTGTCAGTATAATTAACCTATATATGAAAATTTTCCAATTATGTTAAGTTAATTCTCCACAAAGCATATTTCTTTATATTCATTTCACAATTGTAAACTGAGATTTTTGTTTTTATGAAGGAACTTCCAGTTTTGCTAATACCTTCAAATCTTTTGGTGTAGTAGTCAGGTCAGGCTATGTCCTGTTGTTATAAAAAACAAGTCCAAATTATCAGTGACTTAACAGAACAAAGATTTACTTTCCTCAGGCACAAAGACTGCTATGACTCTCCAGATCAACTAGTCCCAGACAGCAACTCAAAATTTCTATAATCTTTTTATTCCACTATCTCAGTCTGAGACCTCCTTAGGGTAACAAGGAAAGAGAGAGTTGGAGGTTTGAATGCCAATTCCTCTATGCATCATCATTTCTGTCTAGAATCCGCAGGCTGGAATAAATCACTTGGGCCTATCAAAGATCAAGGAGGCTAGGAATTGTGGAGGAATAGTTAGAATGTTTGTAGAGCATTATTGCATTTGCCACACTTTGAATGTATGTCTTGTGGGTCATTTCAGAGTCCAAAAACCTTTGTCTTAATATGAAGCACTTAAATAATCATGTTCTAAAAGCATAGTGTTCATTCCTATAATTGAATGAATTAGTATCAAACACTTAGCTTTTATGAAAGATTGAATTTAAATCTACTCTGTGATGATAGCATGTGTGTAGTGGGTGAAGGTTGTATCTCCCAGACACCTTCCTTCTAGGTCAGAGGACCCCATTCTCCCCATTACTAAGAACAATATTTCTGAAGGCTCACAAGTAAGACCTTTGCCCAGAACCCCCACCTAAGAGAATCCCTTTCCCCAAGGAAATGCCTCACTTCTGCATCAAATGGCTGGTCAAGGAAGGGTTATATTTCTAAAGGCCCAATGTAGTACCTGAGGTCCCTGTCAATCATCTGAGCTTTCAGCTACAGTTGCCTTTTAGTTTAATGCATCCCTCTACTTAATACTAGTTTTCTATGTTCTTTTAGAAGTTGTTTCCAAAGACACTCTCTAATTATTTTCCTGCATGCAAGTTTCTGTCTCAGAAGCCTCTTTCCCAGGGAGCTTGAGCTAAGAAAAAGTTTGTTATTTAATCATAGTTTATACTTTTATTCCCCATGTGTACTCTTTTCATATAACCCCCATCCAAATTACAGGCATTCTAAAATTCATTTGCAAGCAGTAATGTCATAATGTCAGAGATAACTAGGGCAAGGCCAAATAGGAAACTATGCTTACTTATTTATAAAGTACTAAAAGTGAGAAGAAAAATTGCAGAATACTTCAAAAGAGAATAGTTAGCAGGATGTTTTTGTTTGGAGAAGACGGAGGAAGGAGTTGTGGGTAGATAGTGAAGGAACTAAAGAAAATATAGGAAGAGAATTGGCATCATAAAAGTTTATTGGAAAGAATAATAGTAAAAGTGATGAGAGTGCAATATGAGGCCTGATTAGAAGAATAGCACCCTTAGAGGTCACTCAGGTGGCAACATGTTAAGAGACAGTCAAGAACACTTAGAGGTGTTGCTCCACAGTATATTCAGTCTAGATGAGAATAGATACAACACCTGGTGCTTTATACTCTTGGCTGAGCCACATCACACCTCATTAATGGTGTATCTATTCCCTTTCTTCCCTCAGCAAAACATTAAAAACTTGAGATGAAAGCATGCCATTCTAAAACATATTTGGCTTAGGGAGAAAGATACTTCCCAGGCCTACAAACAAATCTCTCTTTAATGACACTTTAATTAAACTTTGCTTTAATTTGGATCACAATGAAGAAAATAAAGAACTTTTCATCTTGCCCCTAGTGGAAAGTGTCAGTGTCTCATACAAATAAAGTGCTGGCATTTAAATCTCTTGCATTCTTTTACCACTTTTAGCTTCACTGATAACTGATAACAACAACAAAGCCAATTGTTTGTAATACTCATTTACAAATAGATATATCTCTAGGAACACTAACATATATTTCCTTATCCTCTAAGGTGCTAATAAGAACAATGATGCTTCATGGAAACAAAGGCTGGGGGAATAAAATTTGGAGGCCGCCACAGGATTAATGAAACCATAATTGACCTTGTTTAAAGAAGCAGCCAAATGGCAGCATTAAACTATACTCTTCAGAACAATTCTTAGGTAATAATTTTTTCAAGTTATCTGTGAAGAACACATATTTCCAAAATGTCATCTTCAGAAAAGATTCAAGCACATCATTTGAATGTGTCACATTAGAATCTGTTATGTTTCATAAAGAATGTTCTTGCTGTCAATACCAGTATCTGTTATCTCTCCACAAAGAAGTAGTCCATATGTCTCTGATTTGCCCTTGATCCCAGATACTTGCTAAGAAGAGGCAGAAAAAAATGTGTCCTCATTTGCACAGAGCGGGAGAAAAAAGTTATTCTTTTTTCAAGAACTTAAAATGCCTCCTGCATACTGAGCATTGTGGCATTCGTGTGGGTTAGAGGTGGGGATCAAGAGAGATGCAACCTGGCCCTAGAACTGAGAAATGGAGTTATTTACTGTATTCTCCCCACCAACACCTTTCTTAATCATTTTGCTCCAGCAGGACAAATATCGGGAAAGGATTGCTTTCTTTTTTGGGAACATCTTGTGATTTGGGTGTAAGTTCACGGAGACAATTTGTTTCCTCTCCAACAACTGACACACATTTTTTTGTGTGTGCATGTGTGTGTATGACATTAAGTGCAGTCTCCTCAATGTAACAGTACTCTTCCCACTTCCTCCCTGGGTTCCTCATTTCCATTTGCCCTTATTTCCTGCCCCTTCCTACATTCTGAACTTTGTTTTGGGGCATATGCTGTCTTTTGGTCTCCTACGGTTGATTGTTCCGAGAAGTACATTCCTCAAGAGGGGTGAGGAATTGCTTTCTAATATAAGATAAGGATCTATAAATGATCTCCCTCAAGCCAAATTTTGTAAATAAAGTTTTATTGGAAAACAGCCATGCTTATTTGTTAAAGTGTTGTCTGTGGCAGTTTTCACGCTACAACAACAGAACTGAGTAGTTACATAGACACCATAGCCTACAAGACCTAAAATATTTATTATCTGGCCATTTACAGAAAAAGCTTGCAAACCTTTGATCTGGGGAGGAAAAGTACTTTCGAAAACAGATCCTATCCATCTTGTACACAACACCTAGAACCAGTAGCAAAGTAACATAACAGCCACAAGTGCCAAAGGCCTAGGCACATTTTGCATATTGCAGCTTACATTTATGAAAGCTTTGATACAGAGTAATTCCTACACAGAGATACAGTCATTTCTTTTATGTTGTTAAATATATATACTGAATGTAAAATTATAACCTCCAGTGAGATTACTGCACAATCACTATACTGTCATCATGCTATCAGTTTTCCACACATTCTATTATCACTCCTTTGTCTAATGGTAACTATGCCAGTCCTCTTCTGTGACCTAAGTAATTTGTTGCACTTCAATATAGTGAACATTTGACAGCATGGGAGAAAAAAAAAAGAAGCTTTGAATATAAGAACACAAGGTGAGACAAGCTTAGAGAGCTTCCATTCAGAATTAAGATATGTGGCCTGTGTTTCTAGAACATCTCAATAATAAACTTCTCTTGGTACATTTTACACACTCATTGATGACCCCTCTTTGGATTTCTAAGGTGGTATCTCTGGTGGAAGTACATTGCCCAATCTTCCTTCCAAGGAGTGACTGGAGGGTTTGAACTGCCAGTCTTCCAGTTAGCAGTCAAATGCCTTCGGGACTATGCTATCAGAGGCTCCCAGGTAAAAAGTAAGATTGATATATTTCTGATTTAATAAGCTATACCTGTTGCATATGGAAGAGCATGTATGGTTAATACTGAATTTTTGAGTTCTCATGAATGATACATCTGAAGATGGCCTAGAGCTTATAATAAAGTAAGATAGTATATCATAGACAAAAGGTCAAGTCACAATAGTAAGTTAATTTATCCAGTCTATACTTCTTTTGGGAGCTCTGGTGGCATAGTACCTAAAGCATTTGACAGCTAACCAGAAGGCTGGTAGTTCAAACCCACCAGCTGCTCAGTGGATGGAAGATTGGGCTATCTACTTCTGTAGAGGTGTCATCTCGGGAAACCCAAAGAGGGGTTGCTATGAGTTGGATCTGACTCCATGGCAATGAGTTTGGTTATATATATATACACTTCTTTTAAGATTCCTAGTGGCACAGTGGTTAAGCGATCATCTGCTAATCTAAAGGTCAGTGACTTGAACCCAACAGTCACTCTGTGGAAAAAGATATGTCAGTTTGCTCTTGTGAAAATGACAACCTGAGAAACCCTCTGGGGCAGATCTACACTGTCTTATACAGCCACTATGAGTCAGAATGGTGCAAGGATCCAGGTGAAGAGATGGAACGCAGGCACTCCCAAAACAGAAGGATGGGAGAGTGGGAGAAAGGGGATTAAAAGCCAGGAACTCTCACAGAGGAGCAGTCAGCCACAGGGATCCAGGTGAGGAAAGGGAATTCAGGCATGCCCAAAGCAGCAGGGCGGGAGAGCAGGAGAAAGGGGATTAAAATTCCCAGGAATCCGGACAGAAGAGGAGTCAGCCGCAGGGACCCAGGTAAGGGTGGTACGAGAGGTTTCCAACAGGGAGACAAACCTTGCCTGTCGATTTGTCCTACCGTGGTGACGTGTTGATGTGAGTTTTGAAGCTGAGCCACTGGTGTTTCAAACACAGTGGAATGCACATGGTGCACAAATATCAGTCCAGCTTACAGACAGAGACAGACTAGGAAGAAGGAAGAGGCCGTTCACTTCTCAAAGAATTGTCCAGGGAAAACCTTATGAATAACAAAGAAACACTGTTTGATATATTATCAGGCAACTTTATGAATAGACCAGTTAGGTTAGAAGGCTCTCAAAATAGGACTGGGAAAGAGCTGCATCATCTGAGTAAACCCAGCCTTAGTCCTATAGATAAGGTAAAGCTTTCGAGACCTCCATTTGCTGATGTGGCACCACTCAAATTGAAGAGAAACAAGTGCAGACATCCATTAATCATTAGAAAATGGAATGTATGAAGTATGAATCTAGGAAAATTGGAAGTTGTCAAAATTGAAATGGAACACATAAAGATTGATATCCTCAGCATCAGTGAGCTGAAATGGACTGGTTTTGGCCATTTTAAATCAGAAAAACATATGACCTTCTATGCCAGGAATGACAGTTTGAAGAGGAATGACATGGCATTCATCATTGCAAAGGATGTTTCAAGATCTGTCCTGAAGTATAATGCTGTCAGTGACAGGATAATATACATACACCTACAAGGAAGACCCGTTAATATGACTATTATTCAAATTTATGCCCCAACCACCAAAGCCAAAGATGAGGAAAATGAAGATTTTTATCAACTTCTGCAGTCTGAAATTGACCAAACAAGCAATCAGAATGTGTTAATTATCACTGGTGACCAGAATGCAAGAGTTGGAAACAAAGACTAACCGGTAGTTGGAAAATTTGACCTTGGTGACAGAAATAATGCTGGAACTTGCATGGTAGAATTTTGCAAGACCAACCACTTGTTCATTGCAAATACCTTTTTTCAACAATACAAACGGTGTCTCTACACATGGACTTCACCAGATGGAAAACACAGGAATCAGATCGACTACATCTGTGGCAAGATGTGGTGGAAAAGCTCAATATCTTCAGCCAAAACCAGGCCAGGAACTGATTGTGGAACAGACCATCAACTGCTCATATGCAAGTTCAACTTGAAGTTAGGGACAATTAAAACAAGTCCAAGAGAGCCAAAATATGATCTTGAATATATCCCTCCCGAATTTAGAGATCATCTAAAGAATAGATTTGATGCATTAAGCACCAATGACCAAAAACCAGAAGAATTGTGGGAGGATATCAAGAACATTATCCATGAAGAAAGCAAGAGATCACTAAAAAGACAAGAAAAGAAGACCAAAATGGATGAGAGAAGAGACTCTGCAACTTGCCCTTGAGTGGAGAGTAGCTAAAGCCAAGGGAATAAATGACAAGATAAAAGAACTGAACAGAAGATTTCAAAGAGCACCTCGAGCAGACAAAACAAATTACTATAATGAAATGTGCAAAGACCTGGAGTTTGAAAACCAAAAGGAAAGAACACACTCAGCATTTCTCAAGCTGAAAGAATTGAAGAAAAAATTTAAGCCTCTAGTTGCAATGTTGAGAGATTCTATGGACAAAATATTGAATGATTCAGGAAACTTCAAGAGATGGCAGGAATACACAGAGTCTCTGTACCAAAAAGAACTGGTCGATCTTCATCCATTTCAGGAAGTGGCATATGATCTAGAACCAATGGTACTGAAGGAGGAAGTCAAAGCTGCAATGAAAGAATTGGTGAAGGATAAGGCTCTGGGAATTGATGGAATACCCATTGAGATATTTGAACAAACAGATGCCACACTGGAGGCACTCACTCGCTTATGCCAAGAGATTTGGAAGACAACTACCTGGCCAACTGACTGGAAGAAATCCATATTTGTACCCATTCCAAAGAAAGGTGATCCCACAGAATGTGGAAATTGTATAACAATATCATTATTATTGCACACAAGTAAGATCTTACTGAAGATAATTCAAAAACAATTGCAGCAGTATATTGACAGACAACTTCCAGAGGTGCAAGCTGGATTCAGAAGAGGACATGGAACAAGGGATATCATAGCTTTTGTCAGATGGATCTGGGCTCAAGGCAAAGAATACCAGAAGGATGTTTACTTGTGTTTTATTGACTATGCAAAGGCATTTGACTGTGTGGATCATGACAAATTATGGATAACATTGAGAAGAATGGGAATTCCTGAACACTTGATTGTACTCATGAGGAACCTGT
Source organism: Orycteropus afer afer (assembly GCF_000298275.1). Lineage (NCBI taxonomy): Eukaryota > Metazoa > Chordata > Mammalia > Tubulidentata > Orycteropodidae > Orycteropus > Orycteropus afer. The sequence goes on along the minus strand of NW_006921673.1, from coordinate 2,816,197 downwards.
ACCTTGACCAGGAGGCTGTCTTTCGAATGGAGCAAGGGGACACTACATGGTTTAAAATCAAGAAAGGAATGCATTAGGGTTGTATCCTTTCCCCACACTTATTCAATCTATATGCTGAGCAAATAATCCGAGAAGCTGGACTATATGAAGAAAAACGTGGCATCAAGATTGGAGGAAGAATCATTAACAACCTGAGATATGCAGATGATACAACTTTGCTTGCTGAAATGAGGATGACCTGAGGCACTTACTGATGAAGGTTGAAGAATACAGTCTGCAGTATGGATTACGTCTCAATATAAAGAAAACAAAAATCCTCACAACTGGACCAATGAGCAGTATCACAATAAATGGAGAGATGTTTGAAGTTGTCAAAAAATTCATGTTGCTTGCTTCTACAATCGATGCCAATGGAAGCAGCAGTCAGGGCATTCGACAACATGTAGCAACTGGGAAGGTCAACAGCAAAGGAACTGTTTCAAGTGCTGAAGAGCAAGGATGTTTCCTTGGGGACCAAGGTGTGCCTGACACAAGCCATGATATTTCCAATCACCTCGTATGCATGTGAGAGCTGGACAATGAATAAGGAAGACGAAAGAAGAGTTGATGCTGTTGAGTTGTGGTGCTAGTGAAGAATGCTGAAAGTACCATGGACTGCTAAAAGAACTAACGGATCTGTCCTGGAGGAAGTGGACCCGAAATGCTCCTTCGAAGTGAGAATGGCTAGGCTTCATCTCACCTATTTTGGTCATGTTGTCAGAAGGGACCATTTCCTGGAGAAAGATGTCATGCTGGGTAAGATGGAGGGTTGACAAAAGAGGGGGAGGCCTTCAATGAGATGGATTGACATGGTGGCTGCGATGATGGTCTCAAGTATAGCAGCGATCATGGAGCTGGCACAGGATCGGGCAGTATTTCGTTCTGCTGTGCGTGGGGTTGCTATGACTCGCAGACAACTTGACAGCACCTAACAACAACAACAATGAGTCAGAATTGACTTGACAGGAATGGTTTTCTATACTACTTTACATAAGATTTCTTTTGAAATATTAATGAGGAGGATAATGAATGTGTACAGCTCAAATTTGAATGGTTGGAATTGTAGCATGAAAATTAAGATTTTAAAAAAAGTGAATTCCACCTCAAAGAATGTCCAGAGCCTCAGGGGGTGACCAGAAGCAGCCCCTACCCTGGAGGCCATTATACATACTAGCTTCTTCATTCTCTTTTTTGAACTTAGAGACCACTGCACACAGAGGTAGGGGAAGGGGAAGAATTAAGATGATGTTAAATATAAACCGCATAAAAACTTAAAAATCATAAAATTGCCTTTAAATTCTGAATTGACTGATTTAAATATTTTTCAATATTTTCACCTCCATCAGCTGAAATGAACTCAAGCTGAATTACAAATAAATGTTAAAAGATAATTTATAAATACATGTTTGTGATTAAGCAGAAAAGTCCAGAGATAGATTTCCTAGAGTTTTCTCTCTACTTTTCTTACTTATGTCACACTATGTGAGTGGCTCTGACACATGTTAGACTTAAAGGAAGTTCAATCTGAGAGATGGTCATGTAATTCTGTAGTGAGACATATGGATCATGAACACAGTTATACACCTTCTTAAACTGTGTTGAGGTCCTGGGTTGCTATACTACAAAGTGCCCTTCTTTAAACACAGATAATAAGTTTCTGCAAAGGTACCACAAGTTTTACCTTTTTTAAGTTGTCAAGACCCCAAAGCCAATGACTAGAAGAATTCCTAGCACCAGTAAAGAATGTATATGTAAAAATAATAGCATTCAATGTGATACGTTATTTTAGAGAAAGTAACTGCCAAGATGCCTTTCTCCCATCTAATAGCTTTGTGCTTACCACTATTCCTTAAAGACAGAAGCAGATTGTTTTATTGCTATAGTCCCAGTATCAAGTCAGCCTCTGGCACTATGCGGGTAAATAAATTTATGATCCCACTAAAGTAAATTTAGTCCCTCTTTCTCTCTCTTTCTCTTTACCACTCTTGCTCTCATTCTTTCTCTGATTTTCTCTCTCTGACTTTTTACCCAAAACACTGAATCTTTCCAACATAAAGTCCATCACTTCAATTAGTATAGTAACAGAAAGAAAAATGTTTCCAGGTGGGGAAAATGAGAAAAGAAAAGAAAAGAAAAAAAGAAACAGATTCATTCACCTAATTCCTTGTGTGGGAAAGCTAAAATGGTTTGGGTAAGAAGGACATAGCTCTGAAAAGGAATGAAGAGTCAACACCCCCCCCCCACACACACACACACACACTCACATACACAGGGTAGGAATTATCCTACCAAAGAATACAAGGGTAACCTTAGAACATGTTGTGGCTTTGAAACTGGTGAGCTGCTAATGTTTGGCAGATGTACAAGTTGTGGATCTTCTCAGCCCTTGGGATGGCTAGTCACAACCTGAGACATCTGGAGCACATGGACTGGCCTCCACTAGACAGTTCTTTTTTTTTTTTTTTTCTTCCTGTTCAGTGTGCCATCCAAATACTATGCTATGCTATGTGAGCTATCACTTGAAAAAATATGAGAAGCACTGAGAGATGACAGAATTCTTACAACTTCTAAAACCGCTACAAAGTTTGCCAAAGGCATCCAAGATATTTGAGAAGCCAAGCTTCCACTTTAGCTTAATAGGGTTACAGATTCCAGTCTGGGCAGAGGATATGGTCCCAGAGAACACATGTTCCTTCTGTTACCTTTCTCTGCATAGAAAGAAACTTCATCTTTCACTATTTCACTACAGTGAAGAGAGTTCTTGGTGATCCAGTCAAGAGTGTCGCCTGATCCAGTCAGAACATTCTGTGAATTTGTTTGTGAAGTGGCCTTGTCATCTCAGTACAAACTTGTGAGTCTTTATAACTCAAGGGCCCTCATACAAACCCATACTTTTTTCTTTTTCAAGAAAAGTCTGGGTGAAAGTTTACACAGTACATTAGTTTCAATTAAACAATTTATACATTTTTTTTTTTTTCATGACATTGGTTGCAATCTCCTTAATGTAACAGCACTCTTCCCCCTTCTTCCCCAGGTTCCGGGTTTCCTGCTTCCATTCATCCTTCTTTTCTTCCTCTTCTTACATTCTGAGCCTTGTTTTTTTGGGCAAATGCTGTCCTTTTGGTCTTGTATGATTAATTGTATTGAGAAGTACATTCTTTCCTCATGTTATTATTCAATTTATAGGTCTATCTATTGTTTGTTTGGCTGAAAGTTGATCCGTAGAGATATATTCAGTTCCAGACTTGAACAATGTCCAAGGGCCACTGTCTTGGGAGTTTTACTAGTCTCTATCAGCTCAGTACGTCTGGTCTGTTTCATGTCTTTGAATTTTGTTCTACATTTCTTTTTCTCCCTTTCTGTCCAGGATTTACTATTGTGATCCTAATCACAGTGGTTGGTAGATGTAGCTGGTATCATCTATGTCTTGTCTCTGGGCAGTAGAGGTTGTGGTTTGCACGGTCCATTGGTTCTTTGGAGTAACTGTTTCCTTCAGTCTTTGATTTTCTTCACTCTTCTTAGCTCCAGATGAGAAGAGACCAATAGTTGTGTGTTAGATGGCTGCTCGCACAATTTTAAGACCGTAGTCACTATTCAAAAACAGTCACTATTCACCAAAGTAGAATGTAGAATTTTGTCTTTGTAGGCTATCTTATGCCCATTCACCAAGTTGTCCCCAGATATTGTGGGCCTAAATGGTGCCCATACTTTGGCTTGATTTAAAAGTTGACCCCATTCCTACCCTAAACCAGCTTGCTGCTCTTGATTGAATCAGTCGTTTTCTTTGCTTCAGTTAAGTGCAGCTATTATAGACCAAGAAGTTCCTAAAGACAGAAAAATGATTAACAGAGAACTTTTATAACTAGCTATTATTATTCTGAGGAGCTCTGGTAGCATAGTGCTTAAGGCACTTGACTGCTAAGCAGAAGGCCGGCAGTTCAAACCCACCAGCCACTCTTCGGAGGAAAGATTGGGAAATCTACTTTACAGTAGTAAATTACTGTACAGTAGTTATACTGCCTCAGAAACCCAAGGAGGGGTCACTATGAGTAAGGTTTGACTCAATGACATGTAATAACAACAACATTATTATTCTGAGATACAGGCCTGAGAAGCATCTGTCTGCATTTATAGGGCTATACTTGAATTCAAGTCTTCCAAACCTGATAGATTTGTGATACTTTTCTCTCAGCTCTGCTGTTGGTACTCACCACACCATACATTTCAGAAGTGGGATAAATAATAATAATAATAAAATACTACTTGAGGCAAAATTTACATGACTTTTTATTTCCAAAAGGAAAGGTAGTAATTTGGGCAAAAATTACAAGGAGAATAAAATTAATAATAATAAACATAAAAGAGGATTAAAGTTCTTTGGAATATTTCCACAGCCCACAGGATAATGGTGGCAATTTTCTTTAGAACTCCCCTGTAGTCTCTGTCACATCATGTACTTAGTCATTTCCTTATCATTTGAAAGCAAAAACTTATTGTCATTGAGCTGATTCTAACTTCATGGTGACCAAGAGCATGAGTACAACTGGGCTCTATAATGTTTTCTATAAGGTGATCTTTGGGAAATAGGTTACCAACCTTTCTGCTGAGGTGCCTCAGGGTGGATTTGAACTGCCATTGACAGGTGTTAGCACCACCCAGGGACTTTAAGACATTTTAAAACAATGCATGGTGATTTCAAATTATGCGCAACAGAGAATAGATTATTTATCGTTTTGTTACATGTTAAATTAACTTTACCTAGCTTATTATTTTCCTGATTCTTAAATGTTCCACTTTGAATTTTCTGTAAGTAATCCTTTATTTCCTGCATCACTTTTGGGGTTAATCAATACAGTTTATAAATTTCCATTTTCATCACTTTGTTCCACATTTAAAACCGTCTCTCCAAAGCTATCTAAGCAGGCTTAAAGGTCTTGCTTGCCTTTTGTTCTTCACAGTCCTTTTCCATCAACCCTCTTTTATCTCAGGCCTTGTCACCTGCTTAGGCATGATGTGTGAGGCTTGTGAGTCTTTTCTGACTTATTTGCCTCTGACTTGTTCATACTCTGTCATCCCTGAAGCAGTTCCATTGCCAAAACTAGTACTCGACATGTATTCTTTTTTTCACTGTTTCTACCCTCTACATACAATTATTTTCAATGTTCTTGTTCCTCTTATGATATCTACTCTTCTACAATAAAGAGACAAACAAAAATAATAGCATCCTAAAACCTCAGATATATTAAGAATAGAATGTATTTTTCTTCAAGAGCATGATTTCTTTATACTCACAAAATTTAATATTTTTTTTCCTAATCTTTCAATGGGAGCTTTGGTGGCATAGTACTAAGGCATTTGACTGCTAACCAGAAGGCTGGAGGATCAAATCCACCAGCCACTCCTCGGAAGGAAGAATGGTCAATCTACTTCCGTAGTGATGCCACCTCAGAAATACAAGGAGGGGTCACTATGAGTCAGATCCGACTCGATGGCAGTGAGTTTGGGTTTTTTTTGTTTTGATCTTTCAATACATTTGAGCCTAAAACAATAATATATTAGAAAAAACACTTTCATTTGGAAGAACCAAAAACCTTACTCAGGGCCTGCATTCATTTTCTATTGTTTCCTCAACAACTCACCAGGAACTTAGCTGCTTAAAGCAACACAAATTAATGATCTCTGTTTGTAAGTCGGAAGTTTGGGATGTCTTGATTAGTTCTCTGATCTGGGTTTCACAAAACCAAAATCAAGATGTCAACTAACTGGTTTCTGCACAGGAGGTTCTAGGGGAGAATCACTTCCAGCATCAGTCAGGTTGTTGGCAAAGGGCAGTTCCTTGTGGTTTTAAGACTGATATCTTCATTTCTTTTCTGGCTCTCAGATGGTGGCTAGCTAGAGGCCTCTCTCTCCAGTTGTTACGTCTGAGCCCTACATCTCTACATTGCCTTGAATATTTCTCACACTTGGAATCTCTCTTACTTACCCCTCTGTTACATGTCTCATCTGATACTAACCAGAGAAAGTTCTCTGCCTTCAAGGGCTTTGTGATTAAAGTAGGCCTAACCATGAAATCCAGGATAGTCTTCCTATTTTAATGTCTGTGACTTTAATCATATCTGCTAAGTCCCTCTTTCCATGTAACATAATATATTCATAAGTCTAAAGAATAGAGTGTGGTTGCCCTTGGGGGGTCATTTTTTCTGCCTACCACAAAAACTGTAACTCAACCCAAGTAACTGAAAAAGTCTAATGAATAGGTTGAACTTTAGAGACAGCTGAATTTATCAGCTCAAAAATATCCTCAAGATTCTGTGACTCTCCATCTTTGCATCATTTTTCCCTGATTGAGTTTCTTGCCTAGGCCCTCCCCGTGTAGTGGGAAAGATGACCACCAGCTCTCAGCTTACACAAGTTCAGTGTTGAGTATTTGTAAGATAAACACGGAAGTCATGTTTTCAGCTCTATTCCCAGTGGGATGTGATTTCCTATCAAAGGGAGTTGAAAGCATCCATCTCATCACTATAGGCCTGGAAACGACAGAACTGGATCCCTGATATTAGAGCTATAATTCTCTTAGAAGGAAGGGATTGAAAGAGTATAGAAAGTGGAGTGCATGTTGTTGGAAACAAAACAGAACAGAGATATAATATTGAAAGTGATATATCTTCTTGTTTAGCTCCCACACAACCTTGGAAGTAAAGCTTAAGGCAAGCAGTCAGTTCTTACAGATACCAAATGATCAAAGTGAAAAAATATGGATCTTTCAAATTCAAAATTGGGTTGATTTGATCTTAGTTATGACATTTACTATATTTTGAAATCTCAAATATCTTTAAAAAGGGTACATGATATATATATATATAATATATATATAATATATATAATGGTATATATTTATGTCTCTCTAAATATATATATTTTCACATAATGAAATGTGTAAAAGTATGATAATTCCAGGTGTGAACTTAGATTCTTTAAAGACATAATTTCTTTCTATGATTTCTTTATTTCCCCATAGTTTTTCAGACTTGTTCTCTTCAAGATCCTCAGATTGCTATTTCAGTTCAAGGAATTACATGCAGATAATAATGTAAAGAGGGGTAAAATTAATTATTTCTTTTATTTTTTACAAATGAGGAAAATCTTTCCAGACTTTCTTAGCATGACATTAACCTGAATTATGCCCTACAATTATGTGTAGACCAATAAATTATCAAGGGAAATGAAGCCACTGAATGGCTTGCATCAATCAAGATTCTACCCTAAGCCAGCTACCCCAGAAATATACGACACTCATGAAATGGTGAACAAAATTAGAGGTCCATCATGAAGCAGAAAGGAGGAAATTATTACTGGATAGACGATTATCTGCATCTTTTACAGAGATTGAGAAATGTTTATGCTTGGAAACTCAAATGGTCCATGTGTAATAAAAGATTGAAAAATATCAGGTTAGAGACACACAGCAGCAGTATTCACCTATCAGTAGTCATCTAGCAGTTTTTTAATATATTGAAAATATCAAAGTCTTTCTCTGCCATCAGATGAGAAAGTCTTAATTTTTTAAACAAATATAAAGAATAAAATACAGCTCAAAGAGGGTCTTGCAGCAGGAAGTGAGCATTCCAGCAATGTCTTGATTTCTCTCACTCCTTTAAGTGTTTCCATCCCTTGCCTTTCCCAGCATAGTCAATGATACCACCATGAATTTAATTGTTCCAGATCCAAAGCTAGATGTCATCATGGACTTCTTTCTTACACTCATTTCCCACATTCTAGCACGTGTCCAGTGGCCTGAATTCCTCAACAACATGCTGAAGCCATCCATATCTTATTATCTCCTTTGACACCACCTTCTTCATCTCTCAGATGAATGATCGTATTTTTATGCAAATAATACGTGTGTTATATCATTTTTTGAACTGTGCAACCCCTCAAATGTTACCTTCCTATGTGTGCTGTGTGAATTACATGTGTGGGTTATTTGAATGAGCATGATATATGTGAATAATACAATACTGCAAGCACCTCCCAACTGGTTTCCTTTCCTAATCTTGGCCCCAAATTCCACTCTCCACTCAACAGCCAAGGAGATCTTTTCAAATTACAAATCAGGTCATATCAAGCATGATTAACACTGCATAACAATAAAGTGTTACTTCTTATAATGGCCTCTAAGATAATTTCTCAAATACCCATTCCTCCTCAATCACACAGCTCTGACCACAGATACTTCTTTCTTTTCCTCCAACATGCTAAGCTGCTTTCTG
>NW_006921673.1:2799579-2803073 GCF_000298275.1 Orycteropus afer afer | reverse complement strand
GGCACTTAACAACAACAACAATAAATTTCCTAGTTAAAAAATTCTTCTAAGAAATGTTTTATGTATCTAGTTACTTGAACTGTTGATAAATACATGGAAAATGCCAAATGATAAGTTCCTAAAGTACAGAGATGGTATCTATTTTACACATTATTTTAACCTGGAGTTTAGTTCACTGCCTGGCTTTCAGTACGATGGTAGATGATAGATAGATATATAAATACACAGATAGATACAAAGATAGATACATAGCTAGATGGAGGTAGATAGATTCATCTGATGAGAGAAGAAAGGAATAGATCAACATTAGAATTTTCAACTGATTTAACAAGGCATATCTCTGGTGGGGAATGCTATATGTTATAATTTGTGCTTGTAACAAACTGGTCATGTAGACATTTTTAGCACTAAGATTCATTTTGTCCTAACTGATAGATGCATTATCTGATTGCGGATAGTTTTATGCATTATTTCCATTATAATGACATGTATTCCTAAATTTGTATTTTTGCATTTGTCTTTGAATTACAAGTTTTTAAATGGTAAGCTTTACTCAGAATAGAATGAAAAAGACAATGCCTTCAGAATTATAGTGTCCTTAGTAATCATGTGAAACCATTATTTTCCATGTCAACAAATGTTGAGATGAAAAAAAATACAAAGCATATGTAATCAACTTAATCAAATCAATAAAATTCCCAGCATGTCTGAGGCTGCATCCTGAATTCATCTCAGATCCCAAGTGGTACAATACAAATGAAATGGAACACTTCACCCCATTCTACAAACTCCCTCTGCAGCTTTTAAAGCAGATGAGTTATAGACCAGCTGAAAGATTCAGAAGCTCAGTGCTTTGTCCTGTGACACGTTGGGTGTGTGAGGATATGGACTAAATTATGGTTTGCTGTAGGTTTTAAGCAGCAAGCATTTTACACACATCAGTCCTTCTTTAGGGAGTGGGGGTGGGGCTAACTGTGACTCTTTTCAGAAGCAGCAGCATCCTACCAGAGTAGCTGCTGAGGCCACACTGTGCCTGTTGAAATGCTGGGCACATTGCCCACATCCATTCCATAAGCTTTCTTTAGGCCCTTTTCCTCACAAGCTGAATGCTAGAAAGTGACAGGTGCAAGGGTAGACTAGGCTGGCACAGTGTCTGACTGTTTGAACGGCTGGGACTTTCCAGCTGACAGGATTTACCCAACCATGATGGATGGTGGCTAGAAAACAGGAAAGAGAAAGGGAAGCAAGAAAGGAAACTAACTCTATTACACCATGGGGGTCTGTAAAATGCCCACCTATGAAATGATATGAGAAGCTCAATATCTGACAAGAGTTGAGGGAATTAAGAGTAATTTGATTACAGGTGCTCAACTGGCATTCATTTTCCTCTTATTATCTGAGAACCCTCCCTCGAGAGAGAGCACTAACCTTCAAAAGAAGCAGATGAATGGCTCTATTAAAAGCGCTGTAGTTTGTTCATGGCTCTGTAGCATCTGACCATTTTATGAACCCAGTGGAATTGTAAATATGAAACAGAAGAGAGGAAATGTCTTCCTCAAACTGTGTACAGATGACTATATCTGTCTTTAGTGATTTGTAATTCTGAAAGAAAGTTCACACATGGAAAAAATGATGTAGAATCCTGGTGATATATGCTCCCACCCTCTTATACCCTCACTCTGGATATTTCCCTTAAAGGTCAGATATTTCAATACTATGTGACGTCAAACTGTGAAGCGTTCTAATTTGAAAAAAAAAAAAAAAGATACTAAAATTATGAAAGCTTGAAGAATTTGCTGTTAATGTTTATATGTTCATTTTAATCTCAGTTAAAAAGAAATCCCTAGATATGTTTAGATATCTACTTTCAAATACAATTTCTGCAATAGTAATGGATATGAATGGAAAAATCTGATCCCAGTAATTCATAAAGAAATAAACCTCACTGGTTTACCTCTAAAGAAACGACACAGCATCATCAACTTTCTCTCCTTTAGTGAAACGCAAGATGAATGAAATTCATTTAAAACTATGTCTCTGATATTGGTATTACTCTTCAATGATTTAATCTTTATTTAGCAAAGAAGGAAGTATTTCAATGGTTCGGTGGCTTGTTTCATAGTGTATCAATGAGGAGGATAAAGTAATATTTATTCTATCTTTTAAACTTCAAAAGCAAAAACAGATACAAATCTGTGAAATATAAAAGGATGCTCAAAGAAACAAGAAATTGGAGGCTAAAAATGTATGTAATATTATTTTAATCACCCATTAAATAAATAATTTTATAAGCTAATTCATTCTTTTAATGTAACCTTGCCTAAGGGTAAAATTAATACCTTATAATTCTAATAATAGGAGTCTGAAAGAAAAACTTCCTTCTTTTATCAAAATGCATTAACTGTTTGTTAACTACAAAACATCATATAAATCCATAAACTATAAAACCTGCTATTCATGTGTTCTTTTATATACACCCAAATTAATATACCAAAAGGTACCAACTATTTAAAAAGATTCAACTTAGGGCTATTTAATAATTTTGCTGTTCCAGAAAACACTTTTGAAGCTTCTTGAACTTTCTTCAGAATTTGAAATATTTCATTCAAAATATTTTAGTAATATCCAAAGATTTAAAATGAGTTTTTTTTTTGTTTTTGTTTTTTTGTTTTTGCCAAAGAATGAGATGTATCTTTAAAAGCTTTGAGAATTCTTAGGTATCTTTGGAATAGGATCTGAGTCTAAAACAGCAGCAACAATACCTATCTTTTATTAAGAATAATCTGTGTTGATATATATTCCAAAAATATGTTCATCACTTAATAAAATCACTAACTTGTATAATAACCTTTAAATAATTATATCTTGCCATAGTTGTATGACACACATGCATGAATATTCAAACTGACAGCACTTGATGACTCACACTAAAATGAGATCATGGGTAGATAAGTAGATGATTATTTAATTTGATAGGCCACATAATCTTAAAACTAAATTTTAGGGTGTTTTTCTCAGTTACTTTAAAACTCATTGTCTAATATAGAAATTTACTACAAACCACATTGTGGTGTTGCTATTTGATGCATTTCCTTCACTGTGACTACTTTTAAAAATGTTAACTAACATTAATGAGACACTGGAAAAATGTCTTTTCTCTCACTCTCATATTTATTTCTCACCATGTTACTATCATTATTTATTGAGAAAACTGAGGATTACAGATTAAGAAACTTTCACAAAGGTTTAGAAGTCTCTTTGGCAACCACAGTAGCAATGCTGGCACAGAGGTTAAGTGTTCAACTGTTAACTGAAACGTTGGTGGTTTGAACCCACCAGCCACTCAGTGGGAGAAAGATGTGGTAGTCTGCTTTTGTAAAGATTACAACCTTAGAAACCCTATTGAATAGTTTTACCATGTCTTATAGGGTCACTATGGGAGCTATGGTAGCATGGTGCCTAAGGCACTTGACTGCTAACCAGAAGGCTGGCAG